>NW_025091264.1:5178634-5331355 GCF_001078395.1 Aspergillus udagawae | reverse complement strand
TGCAGCCTTTTCAAGATGTTGGATATGGGATACTGGACTGCTAGAAAGCTTTCTTTTCTGAAGACTTCTCTGTAGGCTGCGGACCTTTTTATCTAGTTGCCGAGGATTCTGAGGAGTCTGAAAAGCAGATGATATAGAGCCTTCAAGAATTGGTGGTGTTGGTGTACGAAGTTGAAAAGTAATCTTTTCAAGCACCCGGTCTTCATTAAGTGGTTTAAGACCAGCACCTGTAAAGCCACTGTGTATATTCTTCTGGATGAAGACCCTCTCACGCGCAGATGGGTATAGGTGTAGGAAGTCTTCCTTATCAATATGGTTATTGCCAGCAACCATTATTCCTTCAACTAACTTCCTATATGCGCGCTTTAGTGGACCAAAAACACCAACATCCAATGGTTGCAGAAGGTGAGAAGTATGTGGTGGCATGCAAAGGCAGATGATTGCATTCTCCTTGCAGAATGCATCAAATTCTGCAGTTTGATGACTAGAATGGCCATCAAGAATAAGTAATCTCTTTGCACCAGTTGAATGCTGCCTTGAGTATGGCTCAAACACCTCTTTAAGCCAGCGAAGGCCTATTATATTAGTTATCCAGCCATTATCACTCATTGCAATTAACCAGCTTTGAGGAACTGCTGATTCTTGATACCAGGTAGCCTGTTGCTCTTTCCCCTTTAAGATAACCACTGGTGGTATAGAAACCCCCTTTGAGTTCACACATTCAATTATTGTAACCCATTCGCGGTTACCCTGAATGATAGTATGGGGTCTCTCACTGCGATCCACTGCAGTGATAACCTTAGAAGTTGTACAGAGTCCCATTGCAAAGCCAGTCTTATTAAAGTTCCAGATGTCATCCTCATGGATGCCGTATTCTTGAATAGCCTCATGCACAGTTGTAAACCACTGTTTTATAACCCTTGGATCCTCCTGCTTTGCACGCTGGTATGTAATCCTCTGGTTATATCGTGTGCGAAGGGCTGGATGGCGTTTAATAAACTTATATGCCCAGTTGACACCAATGGTTGCGGTAGGATCCTGTGTACGCTTATGGAGTAATATCTGCGCCATTCCATGTAGGAACTCTGGTTGAATTGAAAAGCCCTGTTTATCTGCATCTAGTAGATGCTTGGTAAGAACTTCTTCTTCTAGAGCTGTTAATTTATGGCCATTGGCACGTGTTTCTGAGCGTGGTTTTCTTCCATTGAGGCGAGCGCGAAGGGTAGGCTCAGGCACGCTAAAGGTCTCTGCAGCGCTTAGTACTGACTTAATTTTTTTATTCTTAATGGCTGCAATTGCCATTTGTATCCGATTTTCTTGAGATAAAGGCATTTTTAATAGTGGTGATGATAAAAGAACGCATTAAAGAAAGGAAGTGGTTGACCCAGGGAGAAATTCGTCGCTTGGGGGTATTCGTCGCTCGGTGGTTGATTACGTTATGTCTCATACCTAGCCCGATGATTGGTACAAAGCGGCCCCTATCTTTCCCCAGACCATCGGTAAGTGGAGCCCAATCGTTAAGAGGACCACTAAAAACGCTTTCGCCGTGGTCGACGCTTCTGAACGCGAGTCGAACGTGGTTCGCGCTCGTCTAAGATTTCTTTATTTAGATTGTTTTACATGAGTTAAGTCGAGAGCGCGAGCTGTTAAAAGCTTGCAGTTAACATAGACGAGGTTTCGGGACCGGATCGAGTCATCTTCTACTGTAGGTTGATACAGTCGCCATGCGGTGTGGTTCACGCGTGTCCGGTATGCAGTAATATACGCTCCTGAATGAGGAGAATGTCAAGGTTCTGACTTTGGTGATCGTTGATCAGGGCTTCCATGCCCGCTCTCGATTTCATGATGTTCAGCTGTAGGATTCGTAGCTTATTTCCTAACATTGTGCGGAAGTGGCGTTGGCGGGCGTCGGGCACGATATGTCTCCTGTTACGGCGGACACTGTACAAAAGGGACTTTTGGATTTTTTTTTACTGTTCGTATTACCTATTGCCACTACCTCCACGAATCTCCTACCTAAATATAGTAAATAGTTGCTATGGCTGTACTAGATGAGAATTTGATATCAATACTGGATGATATTCGATATCGATACCAGATAGCATTCAATATCGATACTGGATGGCATTTAATATCTTATAGTCAAGTTATAAGACAATAATCATCTCTATTATTCCCACCGCGTACTACAAGCAGTTTGCAGAACAGGCCGGCTGTGGCCCATCCACATCTGCCGGATCCAAGCACAAGACGACCTTTGACTGTCTTGCTGTCGCGCCTAGTGAGAGACTGCAAAATGCCAGCGAAAATGTCTCCGAGTCTGGACTCGTTGGCACCTATACCTTCCAATTGACAGCAAATGAGGAAGCCAAGCAGATGAAGACTGGTATTTCAGAAGGTAAAGATGTCGGTACCTCGTAGTTCTAATCTGACAGCATATATTATTTCCATGTATATCATACTTCGCTGTACTATGTAGACTTCACAGCTTTGCCGAAATGCATTCTGCCCTGCCACCTGCGCAGTCGCTGTCCAAACAGCTGTAGCACCACCATGAAGAACAGCGACCCGAACGTAATAGCTGCTTGGATGCCCAGTGCCTTGGCCGGACCCATGCCGCTGACCCAGTCGATCTGGATGTACGTAGCCATGAACCCTCCCCAGTTGCGACTAGCTGTCACCCACGCGCCCACCTCGCCAGATCCCTCGGGGTAGCAGTCGAGTAGGTATGCGTTGATGGCGGTCGTGATGATCATCATGCTGCTGCATTGCATGGCTGCGAAGACCGCAATGACCATGTAATGCCAGTGGCGCTCAAAGGCGAACCCGAGCACAATCAGACTGACGCAGCAGAGGATAGTGGCGGGATAGACGATGATCAGGCGTGCCTCGGGGTGCAGACGGCCTTGGTGTCGATTCATATAAAAGGTCCCCACTGCATCGTGGAGGTAGTGGCCCATCAGCCAGCCGATAATGACACCAACAATCCCGAAGAAGTAGAAGTAGCCTGTCACAGATCAGTATCTCAAATGAGCGAAAGTCAATGGCATAGATGATATACCGATGCCGCGAGTAGAAAACCCGTAGTCATTGCTCAGCCAGATCCCGATGGTCGTGTTGACTCCAATCACCCAGGCGAAGTTGAGCAGGTAGTAGATCAAGATAATCAGAACAGGAATTCTCGTAATGGCCACGATAGGCCGCATTACGCACTGGAGGAAGCTCCGCTCCCGCCACAGCTGCGCTTGCTGGGCTCCCGTGAGACGGGCGATATATGACCCTCTCGGGATCTGACGGCCTTTGCGATCAAACAGGGTTTCATCGAGAAAGAAGACGAGCAGAAAGGCCACGGCTGACATGCAGGTGCACAACCAAAAGGCCCAGCGCCAGGACACGTCGGTGACAATGAAGCAGGTCAGCAGCGGGCCAAGGTAGGGGCTCATGATGATGAAGAACTCGATGTAGTTGATGACCTTGGGGTGTTCATGGAAGAAGAACAGGTCTTTGATCCAGAGCAACGCGCCTCCCTGGCCAACACTGCAGAAGAGCCCGTTGATGATCCGCGCCGCCATGTAGGACTCGAAGCTGGTGGCTGCCGCGGACCAGGCACATGTCCCGACCATGACTGCTTGAAAGATCAGAAGAACAGGCATGCGACCGAAGAAGCCTGCCAGTATCACTACAATAATACCACACGACCCGATGGTAAACAGGTTGCCTACGACGGCTCGTTGGACCGTGGCCTGGGACAGATTCCACTCTCTGACCACTGATCAGCAGATTTCTTTGCTTTTGATGTATGAAACCCTACATGGACTGAGGAATGACGGTGATTATCGCAGTCCCACCGGTATAGTCCGCCAGAAATGCGATATACGCCATGATCCAGACAATCAGCCATTTCTTGCGCGAGCTCCAATTCAACGGATCATCGGGGGTGTCCAACGGTTGCGGAATGAGAACATAGCGGCCATCTGGAGTCGTTTTCAGGCCGGCAGCGTTGTTAGGATATCGGCTGGGGTCAACGACATATCCTTCCAGGGCTTCTTCATCCTCGTCGATCCCAGCCATAGTGATTTGTACGGGGGGTTTGTCGTCCATCGTGACAGGCCGCTGCCAATTATTCGCCGACCTCAGGTGCAATTGATCTGAGGAGAGATATGAAAATGTGCAAAAGGTATTTAAACGTTTCTGGAAAATGTTCGACTACAATAGACGCTGCGAAAAACGGACAATTCTTTAATTTATCCCGATGAACAGGGAACATGACCTGTTCTGTGTGCAGTCCACTATATAAGATCCCTGCAGCAGGTAGCAAAATATATCAGCTCTCGTCTCGAATCGGGTATGGATTTACGGACAGTTATCCGGGAAATACTGATTCTTTAAGAGGGCACGAGAAACAGTAGATACAAATGAGGTACAATCCCCTGCATCTGGTAAGAATCTAGACAGGGATCAGAAATTAATGCATCGTGGGTCAAAAGGACGGCGGAATCACCAGAAACAGGCTTTGCAGATGAAGGGACAAGGAAGCTGGCTGTGATCTTACCACCGTAGCATTCGCTTGGCCCAGAATTGATAGCAGTCACGTACTTGAGGGTCCCACCGACCTCTTAGGAGTCAAGCTCAATTAAGAAGTTGGCGTTGCTTTGCCCAGACGTAGCCATTGCTAGTTACTATACCCTAATGACAGGGATGCGACAGGGGACTTTCCCGCGGATGCATGACAGTCCACTTCGAACTCGCAGAGGGGTCGGTTTTACATGTTCTATTGGTCGTTTAATTTCAATCCATGGCCTCAACAGATATACGGCACAGTCATGTTACATGTGAAACTCATAGGTAGCATAGGTAGTCCAGGATTAACAAGAAACTGGTCTCCGGTCCCTGTTCACTATCCCTGTACAGGATGTCAGAAGAAATTGACTGGGGATTCAGACACCTTAGGAGACTCAGCTTGCTGGGCTACAAAATCTCTGCGACTGAAGTTACCATGTACTCTGCTGTGTTTTCATCTACGTGCAAGGACAGCTCAGGCTCACTATGGCGGCCGCATACGGAGGACGCGGTCCTGTCTTGCTTGGAGTGACCTGGGCAGAAACAGCGCTGGCTCTGATTCTGTTCGGGTTACGTGCAAAGACAGCGTCCCTGTGTCCACCAGAGGACGCTACGTTTGGGTTCTGCGGTCTGCGATGGGATTTTATCTGGGTGATGTTCGCTTATGTATACCGGACCGCCCACGGTTGATGGGGATACGTACTGATATACGGCAGGCGCTTGCCTTTGCGGCTCAGTGCATCATGACGGTGAGTGTCTCACACGGCCTCGGATTGCATCAGGATGAGCTCTCGCACCAGCAGATTGTTGCCAGCAACTACTGGAGCTGGATTGCCCAAGTCCTGGCCATTCTTGATCTGGCAATCGCGCGGTGTGCTGTGATCGCTTTTCTTCTGGCTTTGCAAATGAATACCCACCCTAAAGGTCGCTGGGCGCTGCTCACGGTGGGTGCCCTGCAGGGGCTGATCAATGTGGCCGAAATCGGGGTCATCTTCCATCAGTGTGATCCCCCTCAGCGACTGTGGGATACGGATGTTCCAGGGACATGCAGTCTGATTGAGATCTGTTTGTATATCGGATACGCCCAGGGTGGTATGTTCCCTCTTCATCTCATAAGAAGGCAAAAAGTATTGATGGAGGCAGGAATTGGTGCGGCCGCGGACATTTTCTTGGCCTGTTATCCGGTCTATATCATCGGACGACTTCAGCAGATGAGGCTCTCCGTCAAGGTTGGACTCTGCCTCTTAATGAGTGGAGGTATCATGTCAGTACTTGCCTCTTCCTGACATTCACATCTTCTTCTGCTAATGTCAATGTCTCTAATAGAGCAGGAATAGCCGGGATCAACAAGACAGTCGCCATATCCACCATCGTCGAAACCGCTGACCAGACGTACGCCATCGCCAAGCTAAACACCTGGGTTCTGACGGAGATGTGGTTTATTCTGATCTTTGGATCCATTCCTGTCCTGCGCCCCTTCTTCGTGCGATTCTCTCAGAGCATCAAGACTGTCGCGGGATACTCGAGTTCGCGTAGCCGAACTCATCCTGACGGCGATCGTAGTGGGAGTCGTCCCAACGACGAAATATGGATAAATATCGATGGTCAACAGCACAGTCCCTGGATGGCTAATGGACCTCGTATAAAGAAGGGCGTGTCCGTGGGGATACATGGAGGTAGCCAGGAGGATATTCTGTCCACGGCGTATCCTAACCAGATCGTCGTCACGAGGAAAACTACGGTGATGGAGGAGTCTCGCTAGTGGTCTTATCAATATATCAATATCTTCCTTTATTCTTCTGTATGATATCAGCGTCTCCCCGGCTTTCAATAGAGTTCTTTCAGAGTGTTCCACCAGCTTCTTCTTCATAGAGGTAACGCCTCTCAAGTATCAATATTATCGAGGCAGCTCAACCGCAATTACCTCATCACAGTAAATTCATACATTATACCTCGGTATTGCTTCATCTAACTGGTACTCTCGTTCCAAAGTCTCCCTGACTCCACCAGAATGGCATAAACACACTAGTTTGGACGGATTGAAGCACCCCTGTCTGGCGCCTTTCTAGTACACCCACTGTCATTTCCTCTCCGTCCAAACATCGTTCATCAAGTGGACCTTGACCGTGCCGCAATTCCATTGTGTCTTGTTTGGACTGAGGCTTTCCGGGATAAATTGCCGTGCTCAGGGCCTTGCTCCTCTTCTACTGCTCTATATATGCCAAACATCGCGAGCTTCCCGACACTCCAGGACAGTCCTCGTCTGAATTCTCTCTGCTTATCATTTGCAGACAGGATGACCATATTTGACGAGATAAAGCACGTCCAGAGGCTGGCCGAGGCGGAGGCCGCGGGTGATCCCAATGCTCACGGTGAACTGCTGGCTGCTATTCGCAAGCTGCAATTGGCGGCGGAAAAGCCGATTGACACAACTTCTCGAGTAAACTTTCAGGTGAGTCGCATGATATAGTTTGATTAAGCAATGCCGCTTACAAACAGGTTATGCAAAACATCTGCGTTCGAGTGGCAATTGAAAGGAAGCTGCTCCACGCGATAGCGGAGAGGAATGGAGAGCCCATATCATCGGCCGAATTGTCGCGTGTGACTCATACTGATGAACTTCTAGTTGGTAGGTGCATCGCTCCGTCTGCAGATCGATATTGATTCATTAGTCCGTGTGATGCGTGTGTTGACCGCAATTGGATTTGCCCTCGAGACGGCCAACCAAACTTACGCGGCGAATGAGACAACCCATTTTGAGATCCTCCCTGGATCAATTGCCGCTGTGAAGCATCAGTAAGTGTCACATATTGGTAAAGAATGGGCGACTGACTTTAACAGCTTCGAGCCCGACTTTGGCATGGTACGATTCCCTTGATCCTCAACTGTACGGTCCCGGCTGACAAGTTAGGGAGCCAAACTGATCGAGTACATGCGCGGTCCAGGCGTTAGCCAATTTGCCGATGAACCCGGCCAGCAAACCCTGTTCAAGTATGCACATGGTTTTGACAAAATCTTCGGCATGCTCGAACAAAACCCGGAGCAGAAGGAGGCGTTCGATGACTACATGGCGTCTCGACGGTTGACCAACCAGCCGCAGTGGTTCGAAACCTATCCTGCAGCCGAGAGTCTGCGGGATGTGCGAGACAGTCCAGATTCTGTCCTGCTGGTCGATGTGGGAGGAGGACCAGGACAGGAAATGTCGCGCTTCAGACAACGGCACCCGGACGTTCCGGGGAGAATCATCTTGCAAGATCTCCCTCTAACCCTCAATCGGATTGTGAAGATACCAGAGGGGATTGAGCCAATGGAGCACGATTTCTTCAATCCGCAGCCGGTCAAGGGTGAGACACATTCCATGTACCAGATCAAGGACGCTGACTGTCAAAGGTGCTCGGGCTTATTTCTTTCGGCAAGTGCTGCATAACTGGTCCGACGCCAAAAGCAGGCAGATTCTGTCGCACATTGCCGATGCCATGGAGCCAGAATACTCCACCCTGCTGATCGCGGACTACGTGTTGCCGGATACTGGGGCCGAGCTGAGAGCTGCTGAGATGGATATTCTCATGTGGCTACATACTGCCGGTCTCGAGCGAACGGTGTCGCAGTGGAGGTCCTTATTCGACGCGGTAGGCCTCGAGCTGGTGCAGATCTGGAATACCGACAAGGGAGATGAGTCGGTGCTAGTAGTGAAGAGAAAGTTGTGATGTATTCGAGGCTCTAAAGTCAGCTTCCAATTGTAACCACACAGTACTTTGTCTTGAATCAATGTTGGGTTTGCCTGGGTGTTCTGCACCGTTTCGCAATCGCATATAGCTAGACCAATGCCAATAGTAGCATTTATAGATCTTTTCACGACAAAGTAATTGCCATCATCTACACCAGCGGAGGCATCCATAGAATGACTATACTTTCTGGATCATGCTCTCCTTAGGTCCCATCTGAAGAACTCCATCAGCTATAGCGCACTAACACTATCTTTCTGCACGAGGTAATTTCAGGGACTCTTCCTCGGTCAGCTATCCGCACTGTCGAGCACCTCTGATACTCGCGAGCACTGACATTTCTATGAACCCATCCTTTAAAAGATTAACGATCAAGATTCATCCACGGTCCTTTTAGACTCTTTGCTTTGGATAAACCACCAGGTAATTCAGGTACTCCGGCGCCAAGACCTTGGCTCGGTGTCTGTCCATGTGCCCCAGGCAGCAACTGGCAGCCTAATCACCCATGCGTCGATATAACGCGACTGGAACCTCAGTCGTTGGGATTGACGGCCAGGTTTCTCAGTCATTGTATACATAATCGGCAAATTCACTCAACCATGGCAGTCGCAATGGCCTCTGCGCAGTCGCGATTCGACTTACCCGGTTTCTCCTTACCACTGAACTTCACCCCCAGGACGGTGAGGCCGGTCATGTTCCCCAATGGCCTGGACGGCTACTTCATCTCGTAAGCCAGTCGAGGTTCCGTAATTGAGGGCAAGCTGACTGAAACAGACGGTTGAATACACATCGAGAAATAGTCATGATGCGAGCAATGAATTCCATCACCGACAAGGCGGACTGGGACAAGAAGGCACGTAGGCCGTGGTATCGACACGCTCATATTGACTTGCTCAGGTTTTCAATGATGATATCATTTCCAAATGGCGTAAAGAAATTCAGGACAGCGGGGAAGACGTCAGCGAGCGAATGTTAGAGTGGATCATCAAAGAAGCACAATGGAAAGCTGAGGTCTTCCAAGATACCAAGCACATTGTCGCATTCGACGTGGGTGTGGTCAAATCGGATGTGGCCATACCGGAGGACTTACGACAAGCTCTGATAGAGGCCGTCCGTCCCCTGGAGGAGATTCCCAAGGAGCAGAAGGACTACCATCCTGGGACGGACAACAAGGTAGTGGACCTAGTGCATCCATCGTTATTTCCTGTCATATATGGCCGAACTCGCATCCTGCCGGATCGACTCATTAATCTCCAAGCCTTTGCAAAGGACATTGGTGAGGGCAACGTGCTCCCTGTCCGCCCAGAGGAGGAGTCTGTCACGGCGCAGAGTGACTACCAGTACCGCTGGTTCGAGAGGGACCCCCATCGACCCTACAGCCTCAGGTTCCAATGGCTACCCTGTGACGTTTACTTTGGACCAAATGATGGCAATGAATGTCGGATTGCGTCGTACATTAACAATCTACATCCGAACCGACACCGAGCCCTGTACCACATCATTGAAAAGATTCTGACGAGGACCATCCCTATGTGGAACAAGACCTTGACTCTCTTGCAGGATGAATATAAGCGCATCGAATACTATGAAGTAGAGTATGAAGACCATTCAGAACCCGAGCCGGAAGCGGCAGACGAGGATGAAGAGGATAGCGACGAATTCTGCGAGCTACACTGGGAATGGCAAAGAGGACAGCCCATCAAACAGCCAGAACCAGGAAGCTTTGTCCCACACACTTTGAAAAACCAGGTCAATCTCCGCCAGGAATATGCCGAGCGAGGACTCCAGGTGATCGTCAAGCTGGCGTACATTGAGTTGACGCCGGAGAAACCCGAGTATGAAGGAGGCTCCTGGCATATTGAAGGGCAACTGGTAAGTCTATCATGGCCTTGAATCGACGAGGCTCATCCTAATGATGGATAGAATGAGCATATCTGTGCTACAGCTATCTACTACTACGATAGCGAGAATATCACAGAGAGCACTCTCGCATTCCGTCAACGGGCCAGTACGGGCGATGTCGGGCACATTAAATACGAACAATCCCGGCACGGGTTTCTTCAACAGGTCTTTGGCTTCGGACCTGACGTGGATGGTCACAATGAATGCAACATCACTCAGCTGCTGGGCAGTGTCGAGACCCGCCAGGGGCGTCTTCTCACCTTTCCAAATATCCTCCAACATCGCGTGGCTCCGTTCAGACTTGCAGACCCGTCCAAAAGTGGCCATCGCAAGATCCTCGCATTTTTCCTTGTCGATCCCCATCTGTCTATCATTTCGTCGGCCAATGTGCCACCTCAGCAAGAGGACTGGTGGAGAGAACGACAGGAGCTCGTTGGTCGTTTGCTTGGGGAAAAGCTGCCTCCTGAACTGCAGGACATAGTAAAGCAGGACTTCGATGCTCAGCCCATCACGATGGAGGAGGCCAAGCAGTACCGAAAAGAGCTGATGGAGGAGCGTTCATGCAAGTTGGAGGCGCAGAACGAGAAATTTGAGACCGACAGCTTCGACTTGTGTGAACATTGACCATCATACAATCTAGCTCGTACTTATACTGGCAAGGTCCGAGTGCCAGGGGGAAATGGATTGCATTTGCTCTATGTTAACATTTCTATCATTCTATCGTTGACGATCTTTTTAAAGGACACTCCAAACATGTCAACCACTAGACCCTGGAATCGTAAAAGGTGCCCTCTTCCTGGATTGAAAGCGATTCAAAAGGCCCTTCCTTATTCTTATCATGCTTCTTCCGTTCTTTCTCGGCTCTCTTCGCTTCTTTCTTCTCCTGCTTGATCCGCTTTTTCTCTTGCCTGCTGACCTTGGGAAATTCCGAGTCCGGTCCTTGCAAGACTCGACCAGGATGAATGACGTTCAGAATGGCCAGGGCCAGGAACATTGGCGTCGCGTCGAGGACATATTCGTACGCCTCGTGAGTCAAAATGGGGTTAGTCGGGTCAGTGCCTCGCGCGTACTGGCATAGACGGAAGATGATTCGGATCTGCTACCTGTCAGTATACTTTGTCTTTCAAAAAGGAGATGACATACGGTGATGAGAGTCAAAGACGCATATAGCGCCCCGAGCAGCCAGCGCCACGAAATCGAGCCGCGAGTGGTCTTTTCTTGGTCCAATTGCCCGTAGTTTTCCATCCGTACCATTCGACGATGGAGATGGATTGTCAGAACGATAAAGACCAGCACGAACAGCTCTTGGAGTCCGATACCGCCCATATAGATATGGATACCGAGCATGGTGGTGCTGGCTGGGACGTCTGTCTGTGTCGTGATGCTGGCACCTCCGAGCTGGACGATAAAGGCGAGAATATCCAACCACACGAAGATTAAGCCGTATCGTTTGGCGGAGATTCCCCCCAGCCGTTGGTCGGGGATGAAGAAATGGATGAGGCGGCCTAGGGTCATGTATATGAAGGCATTGATCCCTATAGGTTTTAGTCAGTATCTCTTGCATTAAATGTCAGGAGTCTCGTCGTACACAGAGGAGCCAGAAGGTACAGAATTGTGTGAGCAGTGGCATAAGGCACGCTGTCCTGGTGTCGTGTCTGTAGAGTCCGGAATACAAAGGCAAGTAACTCCCAGCTGGCTCCCATGATAAGCACCCAGGCATATTTCTACCTTTGTCAGCATAAAGTGTTCTTGGGCATCTTGTCAGAACACCAACCTTCTTGTAGATGAAGGCTTGAACTGTGTGGCAGAGGGTCGTCAACCCGAAGAGAACCGTGAAAAAGATGGCTGCACCAAAGGATGGAACGTAGAGAAGAATGGCATCACAGGCTTCCGGAGGCAGGTAGCCATTTCTGCCCGGCTTTGGATGTGTACAGGTCTCTGTGGGAGATATGGCTGAAGCCGTAGCAGTGAGGGATATCGTTGCCGTGGCGTCCATATTGAGAGATGGAAAGAGGGTACTTGAATAGAGAACCTTTCTGCTTGATAATGGTGTATGGAGGCTATCATGGCTCGAAATATAAAGTTATATATATATAATCCATAATATCTGACGTTATTGTGAATGCCTGTCAGGCAGCCAGATAATAGGGTATATAACCACTGAGAGACATGATGCTCAGCCATATCAGCCTCCAAGATTCTGCAAGCATCCACTTGCATCATGACTTGTATCTTTTTCTGACTTCTTCGGATTCTTTGAGATGACAAGCGAGCAGGCCAATCAGACAGTATAAATGAAGCTTGGCATATGGCATATGGATACGATGTCGAGAGTAAAAATAGCCCAGCGGATTGGCATCCCAACAGGCCAATCATGACCGCTCTGACAGGCAGTCCATCTTCCCCGCTGAATGGACAATTCGCAACTGCTCGCATCCGCTAACTGTTTTAGTCTTGGGGCCCGACTTATCTGGCCTCGTTTCTCGACTTCCGTCTGACATGGTGATAGGCAGCCACGTTCCCATGGCTTGGATCCGTGGATATCACCGACTCGCTTCTCTCTAACCCAACTCGTCCGTCGCATCTCAAGGTAACAGTGCGCTGGGAGTATATGAATCGTGATCGTGGGACGCCTTATATGTAATAGAACCATGCCTCAACGGACAGTAGTTAGCCGGTCTCGCAGCGGCTGTCTGACGTGCAAGTGAGTCGACAACATGTAGCGCAATTGAAGCAGTAATATTCATGCTGGTGCTAGGATACGAAGAGTGAAATGCGATGAAGAAAAGCCCACCTGTCGACGATGTCGATCCAGTGGCCGAAAGTGCGACGGATACGCTAGCCCCTCGTCCAGCACTGTTCGCCAATTGACCGATCTGCGCATTATTCAATATACTTCACAGGTATCTGAACCAATGAAGATGAGCATGTTTCCTTCGTTTCACCGGCCGCTAGCGGGGTGTGACTACCGTGCGCTGGAATTTTTCCACTTTCAGACCGTCGCCTGCTTCGGATCCAGGGCCGGGGACTTCCTTCTCCGTGCAGCCTATCATGACGCGACGGTGCGAGTGGCTGCCACTGCGCTGGGGTCCTTGCATCGTGCCTTTGTGCGTGACGGGCCAGCTGTGCCGCAATCAGCATTGACTCGGTATGCATTGCAGCAATACAGCTCTGCAATCCACCTGGCTCTGAATCAGATCCCTGTAAGTGAGAGACAAAGCACTGACAGCATACTCATCATGTGTGTTCTGTTTTTCTGCTTTGAGAGTTTGCAGGGCCACTTTCGAAATGCCGTCCAGCACGGTATAGCCGGCCTACGAATCCTCAGGCAACGGGAGGAGCGCTTTCTGAACGAAGGAATCGTAGCCCGTCTTCCCCCGAGCAGTGTTCGCTTGATATTTGTCACAATCGAGAATCAAATGCTCGAGGTAGACTGGAAATCGTACCTCCCTGTCTCCATCCAGTCAACCCTGCTGTCTCCCTCCAAACTGCCTCCAGTCGAACTAGAGGACGCGCCGACGCTCGACCAGCTCAGTGATTTCTTTCAGTTTTGCTACAACCAGTATCTCAAGTTTTTATACCTGTCCCAGACATCCGTGAGTGTGGAGCTGGTCCAAACCCTTCAGCAGAACCAGGCATACTATGCCCAGATGCGACAGCACATGCACGCCTGGTCGGCAAAGTTCGACGCATTCCTCGAAGCCCATGTGCAAACCGAGCAGAGCGAAAGCGATCGCATAACAGTGAGTCATCTGATGATGTGGCGGAAGATGATGGGCATCTTCCTGAATATGGATGCGGGGCCCGCCGAGGGCGGGCTTGATCGGTTCTCCTCTGAATTCAGCGCGATCCTATGCCTAGCTGAGGATCTCATAAATTCTACCTCTTCTGCACCTCCTGCTTCAACGGCAAGGCCCTCTGCCAAGCCACCCTCAGGTCGACAACAACAGAATACCCCCCCTACAATCCTCCCCAAGCCCGAACCATCACCATCACCATCGTCTCCACCGCCGCCCTCCTCCTCCGCCTTCTTCGTCGTCTCGCTAGGACTCGTCCCCCTTCTCTGGATCGTCGCCACATCCTGCCGGCACTCGCAGATCCGCCACCGAGCCATTGACCTGATGAGCCGCAGTCGCCGGCGGGAAGGCGTATGGGACTCGGTCCTGTTCTCGACTCTTGCGCGCAAAATGGTCACGATAGAGGAAGAGGCTGCGGGATTTGCCAAGGGAGCCATGTACGAGCCGGCGGATCTGCCTCTCTCTGCCCGGACTCATACGGCGACCGGTGAGTTCTACGAGGGGCGACAGGGGAAGATTGCGTTCTTCCGGGATGGGGTCAAGCTTTGGGAGGAGACAATGCAGTGGTGATATGGCTATGACGGGTATGCTTTTTTGCACGACAGCGTGGATGATATTTACTAGAGGGATCATCGATCGTATTAACACGGTATGATACTTTTGTTCCTGGCTATGGATGATGGGTATGGCAATATGCTAGCATCGTATAATACAGATCATCATTATCCTCTGTCAGGACACAGACCATTACTCCCACACTACAGCTTGACTGCGGCGTTATATCTTGATCTTGCAGGTATACGACGTCGTCGAGTTCTCCGCAAACGCGGCGATCAGACCCTTAATGGCCGAATATGCACCCAGCCCCGCCAACGCCAATGCACCCAAGATATAGAAAATGTTGAAGACACTCAGAGCCAGTTCCTTGGGTCTCTGCGCGAGGAAACCACGGACGAAGCGCCGTATGCCTTGATCATGGCGGACGGTCTGTCCCGTCGTGGGGTCGAAGCCCTCGCCGTCTCTCAGGGCGGCGCGCTTCACCCAGTACGCCAGGGCGAGAAGGGGCGGGAAGCTGTAGGTGAATTGCAGGATACACACGGCAGCGACTACCGAGGTCAGACCGGAGAAGTTGGGGATACCGGCCGCCAGAGCAAACGCGATACCCCAGTAGACGGGGACCAGGAAGACCCAAAATATTTTGCCGCCCCGGGTGGTCAACGGAGGGCACTGGAAAATCTCAACGAAGATTTGGTTGTACAAAACTAGAGAGACGGTCAGTAGGCAGTCGCATATGAATAAGCGCTGGGGTGGCATACCTTTCAGGCCGATGTTTCCATACAGACCCGCCGCAATGGCCGCACTGAGCATGGCAAAGACGTTGCCGGCCGTCGAGATGTTGTATGAGCCGATCCCCAGGTAGCTAGGGTTGACGTTGTACTGGCCCTGGTAGCCGTACATGAACAGGCCATAGAACATGTACCAGAAGTAGATGAACGCCTGGGCCGCCCACATGGCTGTCAAAAAGTCCTTGGGCCGCTTCATCTCCGACATGAATTCTGGGAACACCATGGCGCCGCCGTATGCGAACACGGCTTGCATGGCGCCATTGAGCGAGCCGACGAAGTTGCCCGACTCGGGCAGGCCGCCGGACGTCTGAACGGGAGGATAGACACCATTCACGGGCGTGATGAGGGCCTCGTTGACGACCGCCCCCGCCGACGCCGAGGCGGCCGCGTAGTTGGGGGGCGCGTTGGCCGCTCCGCCCATGGTGATGAACATGACGAGGAGGTTGATCCAGACGGCGGAATTGGCGAGCCAGCCATACTTCTGCAGCGTCCGGACCTGGCCGATGAAGAAGCCGAACAGCGCCCACACCAGGCAGCAGATGATGAAGCACAGCTTGGACTTGGACACCTGGTAGAGCGCCTCACCGTTGGAGATGACGATCAGCCCGACGTTCAGCAGCAGCTGGATGCTCTGCAGCACGTTGAATAGATAGCGCATCCACCGGCCGTACAGACGGAAACCGAGATCTCCGAAGCTGCGGAGGGGGAACTGGTACGAATCGAGACCCATGAACGCTGACCAGAGGAGATAACCAGAATAGGCAGCCAGGCCACCAAAGACAGTGTACAATGCAATACCGGGACTATCACGTCAGTTGCTTTCTATCATTTGAAATTTAAAAAAGGCAAAGTGCCACTCACCCCCAACCCATGGTCGCAAAGGCATAGCCCAGACCGAAAGGACCCAGAATGTCGGTGGTGATCAGATAGAAGATGGCTCCGCGGGTGGCCGTCCGCAGCGCCCGGGACGCATTGGTCCATTCCTCGTCGGTGATGGTCATTCGGCCCGCTGCAGCGCTGGCATTAATTGTTTTGGCATCTTCGGACGTGTTTTCAGCCACCGGCTGGACGCCCCCGCCCGACTTGGAGGGGAAGAGGATAGACAGCCATCCCCGTTCCTGGTCCGCGTTGGGCTGGGCCTCTTCTTCAGCACGGGTCAGTTGGGCGTAGTAATAGTACTCCTCGAAGGTGACACTAGAATCATGCAACTTGCGGTGCTGCGGACGGATAGCAGCAGTGCCAGGGCTGTAGTCAATGGCATCAATGGCGTCACGCTCTTTCTCATGCAGTCGAGGATCTCCCCCATCGAGGGCGACACTCGCTGGCTGTGCCATGACCGAGTACAAAGAGCTGAAAAAGAAGAAGGAGAAGAAAACGAAGAATGGACGGAGAAGGTGATCTTTGGAGCGAGGGAGAGACGGAGAGGAGCGGCTGGGACCGAGGGCTATTTATCTGGTGGAACCATATCCCAGACGAACAGATAGCGGACTTTATCCGCAGACCAATAACAGAATAGTAGCATGATAGGAAGCGATGGAAAGTATAATCAGACCAGGTAGAGGCTATTGACGGGATTTTGCCTCCTGGCGATGATTCGGCTGCCGATAAGGTTTCCTATCCCCAGGTTCTAGTCGCACTGGTGGCAATCGAGAAGCTCGAAGAAGAACTGGTGCCGAGGCTAGCCAAGGAGAACGGCAAAGGCTTGATAATGCTTATTTGCCATGACGATGAGGAGAGGTGGGCCAGTGGGTCTGTCGTCGAGCTGAGAAGTGCATGCTAATATGGGAATACGAGAGACCAGGTAGGGGAGTGTACTCCGTACTACAAGTGATTGAAGCACCTGATTCCGCTCCCTCTATCTCTCGTCAATTGAGCACTACAATTCGTCAGAAAGAGGAGTTCTTCAGCGCTGTGGAACTGTCGATGTAACCCTCCGCAAAGCAGGGCGTTGCACTAGATGCCACCATCCAAACTTTGTTAGATTAGGCTCAACCTAACCAGACCAAATAAATAACGAGCTTCAAGGAAAAGCATCTGCCTATCAGTTTCAAGACATCTGTCTACGCCGAAACAGGAAGGTGCTTAAGCGTGGATATGCCATGTGTTGCCCTGCTTTGTCCACGCAAGCTTCCCTCTACCTCTTTCTACCGGCCGCTGATTGGAATATGTATCCACTGTCCAGCATCTAATCATGCTTATTGCTGCTCCTTCAGAAGGCGAGGCAAGTGCAGGAACAATTGATTAGGCTAAAACTTTTATCATAGAAAGCTGATATACTACCCCGAAATAGCCATATCTTAGAAGCGGGATAGGACATGTCTGGACAAATCAAATAGCCTCAAGGGAGAAGATAAGGACACTCCACAGCATTGATATGGATACCCTGGCGTCGTCCCTTTGGTAAGGGGCCCTACTCACCGGGGTCACGGCATCCGATATTGGTCGTTATGATATCGGCATCAAGGACGACAAGCTAACCCTGCACGTAGAAAGACCATTATTCGCAGCTGCGCCCAGACATGTCAGATCCATCTTTTTTTCCGCATTGGATGTAGCAGAAAGAAGCCGCCAGTAACGTATGCTGCGACGATTCCTCAGTGAGGATCTATGGACTACAAAACCGTACAGCTACGCGACAGGTCCTGTCATAGCTCTCGGCCAACTTCAGACGCCCGTCCTCAGTCCACGTTTCCTCCTTCATCACTGAGGGGCAGACAAATGGACTCGCAATAAGCAGAGCCCTGTCCGTGTATCTCTTTCCACACAAACACAAATACAAACGTGAACTTCTTCCCCCCCCCCCAACCAACCCCCCCAACCCCCGATCTCGAGAGTACCTGGTAAGGATCACACAACGCAAGCTACAGGACTATTATTTCCTCTGATCGCCCTCTCTTTCTGTACGACCATATGATCAGCGGTATGAAGGCGCGATCCCGCTATATCCCCACGAGTCGGATTGGTCTCGAGCGCAAATCGTCTCACAGCGCAGAAGTTCGTCGAGCTGACCAGATCTGGTGTCCTCTCGCAAGTTATCTCCCATTACCAGCAGTCTACCGCATCATAGTGCCGTCTACTCCGTTGGAATGGACGACAGTATCCAATGGCTGCGATAGACGTCGCTTCGAGGGAGGTAGTCTGGGCTCGCGATCATGGAGGCGTCGAGGGAGGCAGCGATACGGGCAATTTGTGCGACGCGACCGAAGCGACTTTTTTGAAACCCAGTGGCCGTTGGACGCAGAACATTTCTGAGGTGGCAGAAGAGCTGGATGAGATGGCAACGGTGACCAGATCACGCTTGTTGTTAGATGTTGTTATCAGCAGGGGTTCCATAGCAGCGACAGGGTTGTTTGACGTAATGTATCGATACAGAAATTATGAGTATGATTGGGCATTGCTATGTATCCCGTGAAACTGAATTACCACCTCCGCATTGGGATGAGGTCACCTGATCATGGTCTACTTGGGCACTGGGTGAGGAATGCAGCGACCAGGATCGCCTTTGTCGTCGTTTTACTCTTATTTCACCAGCTGATCGAAATGATGCATCGGGAAGGGCTCAGCTTAGTATGCTATTATGCAGGATTTGAGACATTGCCTAAAGCGGAAATAGACCATTGTTGGAATCGGCGTCCCCGAGATTCTGGAGCAGCGGAAACAGCAGCAATGGACGAAAACGGACTGAACCAGGCAATCCGTACAAGTGTGTCAAGACTAAAAAAATGCCCATTGAGAGCTTTGTATCACTGGATGGTCGATATAGACAAGAGAGGAAGACATCGATTCCCTCTCCTGTCTGCCTATAGAGTGTCCTCGATCAACGTCCTTCCTGCTAAAGTCCAGAGTCTCTGGCCAATCTACACCCCATGGCCGTCGTCATGACGCTGTGGCATTCCAAGGTCATCAAGATCATTGCCGGGTTCCTGTTCAGCATGCTGTTGCTTAATGCGCTGGTCAGAAACGGGGTCGACTACACGGCAACGCGCCATATGGTCCGTGGCGGCCATTCTCGTTGGGCTGATGACTCGCTGTATCAGGCAATTCAAAATGAGACACTTGGAGTACGCCATCTCAAGCTGCTATATGTAGTCCTGGCTAACGTGTCCAGTTCGAGCATGTCTATGCCATTGGTCTCAAGGAGCGTACCGACAAGCGCGATTTCATGGCTCTGGCGTCCTCGATTGTCGGCTTTCAAGTGGACTGGATAGACGGAGTGAAGCCAGAGGATGTTCATCCAAAATCGCTTCCGGAGGTAAATTATCTCTTATCCAGTCGAGGTTTCGCTAATACCGATCCAGGGAATGAACCTGACTATTATCAAACCTACGGTTGCAGCCTGTTGGCGAGCTCATATGAATGCCCTTCGCACGTATGTACCATGGAATTTGGGGATGATCAGAACTGATAACTCGCAGAGTCGTGGAAAAACGGCACGCAACCGCGCTCATTATGGAAGACGATGCCGACTGGGATGTCTCCCTCAAACAGCAGCTGCGTGAGTTCGCGCGAGGACTCCGGACGCTTTCGCCGACCAAGACCGCCTCGAAAAAAGCCCCATATGGTACGGATTGGGACCTTCTCTGGGTTGGGGGATGCGCAACCGCTGCCGGAGTCAACGAGACCGAATTCTACGCAATCCCCAATGATCCTACAGTCCCAGGAATGAACCGCCGCAGCGGCTGGGCCGACCGGCGGGGCCCGCTGGACCGGTGGAAGCACCGATTCCCCCAGCTCCCCGAGGAATCAACCCGGTTTGTCTATCGCGCAGACACCGGTTGCTGCCTTTATGGATACGCTGTGACCTACAATGGCGCCCGGAAGATCCTGGCCTCGTTGTCCGTGGACCACCTGGAAAACCCCGTGGACAATGCCCTGGCGGACATGTGTCAAGGCACGAATCGTCCTCAGATCCAATGCTATGCGCCGCATCCGAATCTGATTGCGACGCATCGACGCGCGGGTTCTTCTTACAAGGACTCGGACATTGAGGCCTATGGACAGGACAACTGGCACCCAGCGGAGGCGTGGGATCTAGTGTACAGTACGAAGCTCAATCTTCATCGGTTGCTGGCAGGGAACGAGACGGTTATGTCTCAGTGGCCGGACGACCATAATCCATGGTCGCAGGCTCAGGTGAAGCTGAAGGAGTTTCAATATCCGCAGGGGTTTCATGTCACGTATTCCGGTGATGTTTAGTAGACAGCCTGTATGTGTCATTTAGATATGTAGCTGCACCATGTAAAATAGCACTTTTCAGGCTCATCCAGTGTCATTCGCTATATTTAGTAAGAGTGTATCCTTAGCAGAAAATGCAACATGAGGTTACTTGTACCATGTTCACCGCTGCAACCCTTCCGGATGCGAACCGACCTGACCCGCATGCCAGCCCTAACCAATGCAATTTACTTGTCTTTGTCTGATCTGACACGGACAATGATCACAATGTTCCATTTGATTGTCACGAGTTCTGGGGTCTGGGTGTCATCGCTCGACTCAATCAAGGAAGCTTCAACGGTTCTCGATCATAGTGGTCTTCCATATAGTCTTCTCTGTAAGTCTCTCACCATGCTTGTTTTGACAATATCTACTTAAAATGTCTTACGCCACTATTCTCCCCGAGAAGCTCCCAGAGGAAGCGGTCCAACCTGTCAGTTCGTCTCTGTCCGACTACGATGCAGACCTCTCGTCGTCCAGCTACACAGAAAGTCCGGATCTTGAAGATCGAGAGAAATATGCCGGAATAGTAGCAGAGACAAAGAAAAAGGACAAGTCCACCCCAGGTCTTCGCTTCATTGTTTGGACAGCAATCAATGTTGCGTCCACCGTTGCCATAGTATGTTCTTCACCCACTAGAAAATCTCAACTGACCAGCCAAGGTGTTCACGAACAAATACATCTTATCCGATATATCATTCCACAACTGCCAGGTCGCCTTTGCTGCGTACCATTTCTTCATCACCGGGGCCACATTATGGGTCATCTCTCGCCCGCAGTGTGCCGTCTTCATACCGAAACAGGTGTCGGTAGTGCAGATTATCCCACTGGCGGCAGCGATGTGTGTCCAGGTGATTCTTCAAAATCTCTCGCTTGCAAATTCGTCCGTCATGTTCCATCAGCTGGCTCGATTACTCTTGACCCCGGTCGTGGCTTTCCTCAACTACATGCTCTACTCGACCAAGATCCCCCGGGCGGCCATCTCCCCTCTCATCCTGCTCTGCTCCGGTGTAGGAATCGTTTCCTACTATGACTCCCTCGCGAGCAACGAGAGCGCTGCGAGTCCTTCGGCCTGGGGAACGCTATTCGCTCTTGCCGGCGTCTGTGCCAGTTCAATCTACATGGTATGGATTGGGCAGTACCACAAGAAGTTCCAGTTGAATAGCATGCAGCTTCTTCTGAACCAGGCACCGGTCAGCACCGCTCTGTTGCTGCTCACGGTGCCTTTCACTGCGACGCCGCCATTGGGGGCTGTTCCAGTGTCCATGTGGATTTTAATATTAATGGTATGATGGCTCCCCTTGTCTCCGTTCTTTCTAACGAGTCACAGAGCGGCATCTTCGCTTCCTTGGTGAATCTCTCGCAGTTTTTCATCATCGACTTGGCGGGACCCATCAGTGGGACCGTGGTCGGTCAGCTCAAGACGTGCATCATTGTCGGCCTGGGATGGGCTTTTAGCACGAATCCCATCTATTTTCAGAGCATTGTTGGGATTTTCCTGGCGTTGGTGGGCATGAGCATGTAAGTTTTGCAGTTTTGATAGGATCATTCGACTAATCCTTGCCAGATATATGCGGGTCATCATCCAAGAGCAGCGATAAATAGAACAGGGAGTTAGCTAAGACCAGAGAGGTTAAAAGTGTTTATCAATCATCCATTATATAGCAAGACTTCTGTCGCATTATGACCTGTCATAGGTCTGTAGGTGGACATGCATAACAAATGCGGCTAATCAAGATGCATATGCATTTATTTTACTTTAGTCTAACTACCCCTCAAATTCATGACAGCAACCCTCCTCCAGCCTTCCATCCGTTCATTGTTTCTCAAGCACATAGAGCACTATATAATCCCCATGTTCCTTTTACGGCTGCCGGATGATATTCTCCTCCTGCTGGCTGATAATCTGTCGCGAGAGAGGGACGTCAATGCCCTTGCGCAGACTAGCCATCGACTTTACCGACCGCTAAATCGATTCCTCTACCAGTATAATATCCGACATTGCCACAGCTCCGCTCTCCGATGGGGTGTATCGGTGGGTTGCGAGGGCACCGTTAGAAAATCTCTAGAGCTAGGCGCACCTCTTGATTGTAAGCCCTGGACGGACATAGACAGCGAGACACCCCTGGTGAACGTTGCATCCGAAAGAGGCTACGATCGTGTCTTGAAGCTCTTACTGGACTATGGCGCCAACCCGAACGAGGATGGACATTTTCCTCAGGTGCCCCTTTCGTTAGCCATTCAAAACGGACACGATGCAGCGGTGCGAGTATTATTAGCCCGGGAAGCTACAAATGTAACCCTGCCGTCCGTCCCCTTCAGTCAACAACCGCTGCATTACGCGTTAGAACGAGGATCTCTGGAATATGTTCTACTCCTGCTCGGACGAGGCGCAGATATTCAAGAGTATGAGTCTCGAGGCGCCCGGGCCCTTCACCCAGCCGTCAGAAGTGGAAGTAGAGATCTAGTCGAGTTCCTCATCGGTCGTGGGAGTGATCCACTGGTCTGTTGTGGATATACGGCTCTATCGCTCGCTGCAGTCATGGGGCACCAGTCACTGGTCCAGTACTTTCTCGCTCATGGCGTGGATCCGAACATTCGGGATCGCGTAGGATCCACTGCTCTCGGGCACGCAGCCAAGGAAGGCCACGCAGACGTTGTCAAGACGTTGCTTGCATGGGGCATCGAGACAGAATCTCGTGGAGAGGACGGAGAGACAGCTCTATCATGGGCGGCCAGACAAAACCACGAAACGGTGGTGGATCTTCTACTGCAGCACGGAGCACATCCGACTTCGTCCAACTCTAGCGGGATATCTCTGCTCTACTGGGCCGTCACCAACGGTTCCATCCCCATATTCAAAGCTCTCTTGGCGCACGGTGCCAGGCTGGACATTGGAACCAGTGCAGGAGAAACCCTTCTCCATATCGCCGTACGGAGGAACAATCTGCCGCTGGTCGAGATGCTCATACAGCTGGGCATTGAGGTGGACAAACCAGACAAGACAGGCCAGACTCCTTTCGCCCTGGCTGCGGCGTGCGGTCGCATCGAAATAATGGAGTTCTTGCTGGCCAGCGGCGCAGACATGACTCTCCGGGATCACAGCGATGGAACACCCTTGCTCACAGCCTTCAAGGGACATCAAGATGCCGCGGCCGAGTTCTTACTACGACGAGGTGCTGATCCGAACTTCGCACATTCCGCGCGACTCTTCTACGCAGCCCAAGGGGAAATGGTCCGGGTCATACGGTTTCTACTGGAGAATGGTGTTGATCCTGACCCCGTAGATCACTACAGCCGTACCCCCCTGCTTATTGCCTGTGAGTATTTCCGGGAGAATCGCTGCGATATAGCAGAAATGCTGCTCCGGACCGGTCGCGTGAACATCCATGCCCGAAATGCGGAACATCGCACGCCCCTTCTGTGCGCGACCATGGAACATAATCCTCAGCTTGTACGGCTTTTGCTCTCCCACGGTGCAAATGTCGACGATAGCGACGAAGAGGGGTGGACTTCTCTTGCGGGTGCATGTGCCTCGGGGGACGAGGAGATATGCAGGATTCTGCTCGAGGCTGGGGCAGACATCAACAGCCGGGACAACTATGGACATACTCCTTTATATCAGGTAGGGCATGCCAGTGAGAGCCTTAAAGAATTTTTGCTTGAAATGGGCGCAGAGCTCCGATAGTCGGCGTGATCGATGACTTCGCGTGAATGGACATAGATATGAGCGATAGGTATCCTAGAGAATACACTGACTTATAGGATGCCTTCATACACCAAAATGAAGTAAATGAATAAAGATCTTATGACCATAAACATCAAGCGGGTTGACCAAATAATTGCAGCCATCAGTGCCTCTGTCGATCTCGGCGTATTCCGTGCACTGACATACAGAAACTAAGTGAGAGCAATCAAGCCTATCTACATATTGTCCGTGCCAAATTGTCATCCAATCATAAGGCATCTATGGAATATTCCCCTGGCACTAGCCTGAATAGGCAGCTCACCGGAGAAGCTTAGCGGAAGACAGAGGAAACAGTGTGAAGTCATAGTGGCAACTGGCACGGGCAACACAGTATCTTCAGCATGCAATTCATGAACCTATTCATATCCAACTGAGGCTGGGGGACACGATATTCATTCGGATTCGCATTATCAGCACTCTAATGCTCTGTAATAGATGTGTATATTCCGAACTTTTCAAAGACTACAAGGTGCCAAGAAGCAACCAGGCACTGACAGCTCTGATTAATTCTTTTATGTAATTAGGACCAAATCTTGTTCCTCCCGCACACCATCAAGGCCCACAAAGTGCCATGATTCCAGTCTCATTGGCTCGACGCTTTCTTCATGATTCCAGACCATATGGGGAAATCCAGCGCGAGAGTGGCCACCGATTTTTCCATCTGCTAACCATGTTGGGACAACCGGATGAGAGGTTGATGGAGTGTATATATATGGCTTCTTGGGACCTGAGCAGTGCGGGGGGTAGGTCTGTGGTATTGATCATTTAAGGATGTTCACCGATGACCGTGGGGATCAGGATTCCGGTATGTGTCTGTATATATGTATATAATGCTGTCCAGAGATACTGACAAGACAGTCTCCTCAGTGAGCTCAGACGTGACCATCGTGGACTGGGATGGACCGGACGATCCAGAAAACCCACTGAACTGGTCCAAGGCGAGAAAATGGCTCATCACCTGCGTCTCGCTGCTCATGACGTTTGTTGCGCTCATGAACGGCACTATCATCACCGTCGCCCATGAAGCCATCAACGAGCGATTTGGGATCAGCGATGCCAGCTTTCCGCATTCGTATTGGCCCGTGACCTCCTGGGCTCTGGGAGGCGTCTTCTTCTCTCTGCTCATCCTCCCCATCATGGAGGACTTTGGCATCCGACGCACCTTCCTCTTGACGCATCTGCTGCTGATCCTCTTTGTCATTCCCCAAGGCGTGGCGCAGAACTTTGCGACACTCGTCGTCACGCGTTTCTTCGCCGGCGGCTGCGTCACTGTCATCGGCAACAGTGCTGCCAGCGTAATCGGGAATGTCTGGGCGACAGAGAAGCAGCGCAGTAAGCCCGTCAGTCTCTGGATTTGGGCCTATCTGGCGGGAAGCAGCGTGGGCCCGGTGATTGGAGCGTCCATCTTCCAATTTCTGTCCTGGAGATGGATCTCTTACCTGCAGTTGATCTGGTATGGGGTGTTGTTCCCGATCAACTTTTTGGTTTTCAAGGAATCGCGCGCTGCGATCATCCTGCACCAGCGTGCGAAGAGGTTGCGCGCCAAAGGCCAGAATGCGTATACTCGCCAGGAACTCGAGGCCGAGCCGCTGCGACAGCTGCTGGTCACGAGCATCCAGCGGCCCCTCAAAATGCTGGTCACCGAGTATGTGGTGTTCTTCTCGACGCTGTGGTCGGCCTTTACCGTCGGCACGCTGTACCTCTTCACCCAGTCCGTCGAGCAGGTGTTTGTGGGTTTGTATGGCTGGGGTCCAGTCGAGGCCGGATACGTCCAGGCCGCCATTGTGATTGGAGAAGTCGCCGGGTGGTTCTTCTCCATTCCCTCCGCGAAGCTATACTTTTCTTCTGCCCGTCGCAATGCCGAGATGCCTGGTCTCCCGATCCCTGAAGCACGGCTGTACCTCTCTGTGGCCGGCAGCGTGGTTGGCATTTCCGGAGGCATGTTCGTGTACGCGTGGACCTCGTATCCGACTCTGCCGTGGATCGCCCCTGCGGTGGGACTGTTCATGGTAGGGGCAGGGAGTGTCGTGGTGGTCGCTGGACTGGCGGATTACATTGTGGATGCGTACAGCCAGTACGCCGGCAGTGTCATGGCGTGTTTCGTGCTAGGCGAGAATACCTTTTCGGCGTTTCTGCCGTTGGCGGCCATGAGCATGTATAACACACTGGGGTTCCAGTGGGCCAGTACGCTGCTGGCGTTTATCAGCTTGTCTCTGGTACTCGCCCCGATTGCTTTTATTGTTTGGGGCAGAAGAGTGCGCGAAAAGAGTCCGTATATGCGAGAGGTGATCAAGGAGAAGAGGATGCAGGCTGGCTTACAGTGACTGTAAATAATATGCACTCAGTTGTAAATATCATAGACTCAGGTATATAAATCTACAATAATTCATGCAAATCTAATCCGATTGTATTTGGTCTAGACTATAATTAAGCAGGGGGGGGAAATAGGCTGTAATCGTACATGGGGATGAAAAAAAAAAAAAAGAATGCCTCCGGGGAGGATCGAACTCCCGACCTTGAGATGGCTCAGAAGTGGAACTTCTGATCATACAGGCATATGAGACTCACGTGATAACCAACTACACCACAGAGGCATTGCTTAGTTTGTTTGCTGTCTTTTTTGCTCTACGAGACAGCGGTCTAGCAGCTGATGCCTAAGGGATGATAGCATCATAACCTTCAAACCATTTTCTGCCCTCAATGGATTTAAGTTAGTTTTGAGTTAGAAATAATGGATTATACTACTTTCATGCGACTAGTATACCTGGAGTTGTTCAGTTGCCTCCATTGTTCTTCCCGCAAACTATGTACACACTGCTTAGATTCGACAAACACCTTGGTTGGCCTTTATTTTTCAATTCAAGGAAGTCGTCATGTGGTAAGTAAACTCTTTGAATTCTGTTAACACCTAAACGACAAGTGCTAAATTATCAGAGGTAATGCTGTGGACCTCCATGGATGTTGACGTCACACGCGGTCAAGATCCGAGATATCAGACCATCGGGCCGATTCGATATCGAACCACTATGACGCCGAAGTGGACATACGAAACAAGGCAGGAATCGGAGCATTGAGCAGACAGTAGACAGTAGTCCGGCTGCTCCGACCTCAAAATGCGTCGAACCCGCATTTCCTCCAGCTATCGCCCAAGTGTGGTACTCGGTAGATGATGATCACTAAAGTATCTCTGTCGGATCGAATATGCCAGGTCACTTGGGGATGGTATTCCATGTCCATGGCTACAGGAGGTATCGCCGTCCTTCTGTCTAGCACACCGCATCAATTTCGCGGGTTAACGACCATCGGCAAGGTCGTCTACATGCTCAATCTCGTCCTCTTCCTCTGCATATCTGCCTGTCTGACCATACGATTTCTGACCAAGTCCTCGGCTCTCAAAGAGTCCTTCCAAGAGCCCAATGAAAGCCACTTTATGGGAACCTTTCTACTGGCCCTGGCGACAATCGTCCTCGGAGCCGAAAAATACGGAACAGAAGCATGTGGCCCTTGGCTGCAGGTTGCCCTCCGCATCGTCTTCTGGATCTACGTCGCCCTCGCGACCATCCAGGCCATCTGGCATAACTGGTACCTCTACCATATCCGCATGGCCAGTCGACAGCCGTTCGCTCTCGTTCGGCTTCTCCCTTCGTTTCCGGCAATGCTATCCGGGACAATTGCGTCGGTGCTCGCGTCGCATCAGCCTCGTAATCATGCCCTCCCCATTCTAATTGGGGGGACCACCTTCCAAGGCTTCGGGTTCATCATGTCTCTTTTCATCTACTCCGAGTACTTCTACCGACTGAACAAGGACGGACTCCCGAAGCCCGCTGATCGACCGGAAATGTTCATCGCGGTGGGACCACGGAGCTTCACGGCGCTGGCCCTGATTGGGATGGCGGAAGCAGCCGTCAAGCAGTTTCCTGCGCGGTACATCATCTCCTACGCCGACGCCTCCAATAGCCATCAAATCTTAGTCACAACCGGAGACATTACAATCGTGCTAGCTGCGCTGGTCGCCATCTTCTTGTGGACAATGGCAGCCTTTTGCCTGTGCATTGCTATCATCAGTGTCTTGGCCCAGTGTCGAGTTTTCGGCGGTACCGGGGCGCTGGGCATGTCGCTTCCATACTGGAGCATGGTCTTCCCGAATACGGGGTTCGTGATTGCTACCATTCGGATTGGACAGGTGCTGCAGTCGCCGGCGATTCTGTGGGTTGGTTCAGGGCTGACCATTGCCCAGGTGGTTGTCTGGTTGTGTGTCGGTGTGGGCACGATATGGGCTGTGGCTACACGGCGGATGCTGTGGCCTGAGACTGGGGATAAGGTGGCTTAATTATATCTGAATATCTCGCATTTTGATGTGTCAACTACAGCTGGACATTCATGATCATATAGAGTAGGTAATGAATAACGAGTGCCTATAAGCTTGCTACAAATGAGAAACCGTTTCCGTCCACAGGATCCTCCCACCGCATACTTCCAAGCGCTGAGGAGCTACATGCACTCAATCCAAACCAGCATTGACCGGAATCAGGACTAGGATGGCAAATGTAAGGGCCGCCAGCACACGACCAGCAGCCGTAGTGGCGCACAGAATACTCTTATGCAATATTCTTATTAGCAGAACGTCAATGCTGGTTCACGAATGGTATACAGTGATTTTGGCGGAGGAGGCCAGAAGCAGAAGATATTCATAATGCCTGTGCCTTGCATACGTGGGATATAAAAATTTGCAAACAGCACATGTTTCGATCCTCCAGATGGGTCAAGACCACATATCAAGAAGTAGAGGATCGGCAATTAACCGACCGTTTGCTTAGGGGCAACCCTCCAACGGTGGTTTAAATGTGATGACCTTCTAAGGAGGACGAAAAAAGTGAGAACGATAGTATCAGCCCCTAAGCCTAGATTTGATGCTTCTCTAACTGAATGGCAGAATCTTTAACTACCTTAGGAAGTATAACAGGAGGATGTGCTGCTAATTCATCGAAGTAATGCCGGGCATCCTGTATCGAACTGTACTAGCAGGTGCTGGCATCTGTATTGACCTCCTTCGTCAATACTCCACATATCCACGTCTACTTCCACCTAGTAGAACCGCGTGTCGTCCACGACAACCGTAGTATATACTGACAAACTAGATAGACGCCATCGATACATAAATACTAATCCATGACTTCGCTGCAGGACCCATCGGTTGTTGAGCTCAACAAAGAGAATTCTGTCCCTGCTAAGTCCCCCTATGATCTATCTGACCCAGCGCGATTGGATGGGGGTGGGCCCAACTTTCCGTTGGTGTCCTGGTTTGCTATACCTGTGTGGTTTTTGACTGGTTGTTTGGCCCGTGACGAATCAAGCGGAGGAGGAGGTGGAGGATGCGGGGGCTTTCGACCCCCTCCTTTGTTACCCTTGAGTGTAGGGCTGTTTCCAGTCAATTTCTCTGCTGTGATCTAAGCAATCAAGGAAGAGGAGAGTGAGTCACATACTAGGAGGGCATTTTGCTTGAGTATAGAAATGCTGGAGAAAAGGTTACGGCTGGAATGAGGAAGGGAGGGAGTGAGTTGAAAAGAAAAAGCGTTTTCAACAATAGTCGACACTGATAGATGATGGCCTTTAAATAAGGAAAGCCCTGTAGATCCTTCAGCCTCACTTGCCGACTTAGGTGGGAGACACCGTACTGATTGGTAGCCCCAAGTATGCAGAATATGCCTCGCCAGGGCACATAGCCTCATGGCGATTCAGTATCCTATGTTATGCCTTAGCTACTTGATGGTGTCTTAGTAAGTCATCTATCCAAGACATATTCTCATGGCTCTACGCTGAGCCTTATCGATTCACCCATAATCTACATGGTGTTGTAAAGCGAAAGCGGCATCCATAAATCAACAAGCTCTCAAGGTTCCAGAAGACAGCCTCCTTTAATGAACTTCAAGGCCGCACCATACCGTTCGAGCATAAGCCAATTGGCTGCCAGAGCTAGCCCGATACAAGGTGGCAAGGATGAGCTTGGTACCTAGGCTGATATCTGCCAAGACAAATGAGACAGTGAATAAATATGTTGACAGCCGTGATTTCCGCCCTGGGTTAGTGGATAACATTATTAGACGCATCGCCCGGTACTTCATGTACATGTACAGACAGCCTCGTTACCAGAATCCTTGCGAACTCAAGCGAACTTTGACCAATGCAAAAAAAGATAGGTTAATAATAATCGCTACCAAATTCACTGCATTCAAGGATGAGAAGAGGAAGGAACGGAGTGTACATAAAGGTTGATAGATCAGTGCTAATGATTCCATTAATGGCATTGGCATTGGGGGATTACACTAATACCTATATCTTGGTCGATTAAGGCGAAGCTATCTTCCTATTGAGTTGAGAATATTATCTTTATTGGGTCCATTCCAAGCATCACAGTATCGTAACCACGAGTCTACCTTATTGTGTGCCCGGCGGATGGATGGCTGCTTACTACACTTACCTGGTACGGCTTGCTACGTACGCAGGGATGCACGGGCTCATTCTGTCATAAGACGCTCCTCCAATCCGGTCTTCACTGCTTCCAGCCAAATACTCGCTATCACATGTACCCCTCACCCACCCCTTGTCGTGCTCTCATCGCCCGAGAATCCTTTGGTTTGGATTTGTTCGGTCATGATGGTGCACCAATACGTGGCACTATTTCAGTGCTTTCCTTTGACTGGTCACATAAATTGCCCAGATGCTAGCGCCGTAAGCAAAGTGGTGATACAGGCTCATACGAAGCATCATGGAATGGCAGTGCCAAAGGATCCCAGGGTTTGGCCGGTGGATAATTGGGCATTTGGTGGGCTCAGGCTGACTGGCTCCTTGGCATCAGCCTCGTTCACAACAGCAGAGACTACCAAGTGAAAGGACTGACCCATCAGACTGTACATAATGATCAAGACCTAGCGCCAGAAGAAACTGAATAGCCGTCTCTTTTCACTGTCTGCAAGGCTCCAGCAGCAGTGCAGATGATCTTTGCCGGGCATAATCCATGCTTGCCAGACCTTTGCTAGGAACACTAGAACCGCCTTCTTGAAGGGAGGATGTTATGCATCAAAGACTCGTTCGAATCGCTCCCTAGCCTTGGTTGGCAAGTATCCCAGTCGAGCTGATAGACCATCACCACTTCAGATGGAACCATCCACACGGCACTCCCATTGCGACTATACAGTCGGGTGGATATCCGCTCTCCCGCTTGAGATGGCTGTGGCGGAGGTAATTCTAGATGAGACACACCATGCTTTGGCAGTTCCTGCACATGACAAAAATTCCTATACACTAGGTGAGATCGCGGGCCACAACGTAGTGATAGCCTGTTTGCCAAGTGGGCAATATGGGACTACATCGGCAGCAGTAGTGGCACAACAAATGTTGTCAACCTTCCCCTGTATTCGCTTCGGCCTCCTCATTGGAATTGCCGGTGGAATACCGAGCGAAAATGCAGATATTAGGCTTGGGGATGTTGTGGTTAGTACGCCAACGACGACTCATGCGGGAGTCGTGCAATATGACTACGGAAAAGCCTACCCGGAACACTTCCAGAGAACTGGAATGCTGAACAAGCCACCCGAAATCTTATTGACTGCAGTTTCAAAGTTACGTTCAAAGCATCTTCGTGAGAAAGGCATGATCCAACAGTTCCTGTCACAAATGATCGAGAAAAATCCCCACATGAGCCAAGAGTTTGGATTTGGCGGAAGGCAAGACCACTTGTTCCGAGCAGACTACCGCCATCTAGAATCAGAGGCGACATGTGATAAATGCGATAGATCGCAACTCGTTCCCCGAAAGCAGCGCACAAGCAATTTGCCGAAAATTCACTATGGGCTTATTGCTTCGGCGAATCAAGTGATGAAGGATGCAGCCTCTCGAGACAAGCTTGGTCGTGAATTAGGAGCGTACTGCGTGGACATGGAAGCTGCCGGATTGATGGACCACTTTCCATGTCTGGTCGTCCGAGGAATCTGCGACTATGCGGATTCTCACAAGAACAAAGAATGGCAAGGTTATGCAGCAGCTACCGCTGCTGCATATACCAAGGAGCTGTTGATGGGGATCCCGGAGGAAGAAGCAATTCAAAAGTGTGAGGGCTCTCTCAAAGATACATATCTCCCTCGTATAGGCTCTGAGCATCACGAATTGCTTCGCACAGAGGGTGCTTATATCAGCTCCGCAACAGGCAGTGAAGGGCAAATGATAAATCCAGTGGCACCTCAAGAAACAGGACAGATTTTTCTTCAGCCTACTTCAACCAGACATTCACAAGCTTTCAGTGCATCTTCCAGGTTGTCACCATGTGATCCAACTTGTGGTTGCATCTGTCACAAAATCCGAACCCGAAGGACTTGGGGGATTCTTCGTCCTTTGCAGAAGTGGGTCGGCCGTCTCTACATTGTCACCTCAAGATCCCCGGACACTTCATACTGCCAATACCATTGTCGGAATGGCGGACAACGGATCGTCGAGATTCACTATTCGTGTCCAGATTGGTTCTGGCAGGCGACTATACACGCTTTGCTTAGAAAATCCCCGCTTGGAAGTCCTTCATTCGGGCTCGCTTTCAGACGACGAGTTGGATACTGGGAAGAACACAGTATTACCCGTCTGGTAGATGAGCGCGATATAATCACGATGCAAACACTGCTAGGTCAGGGAAAGATCTTCATCGATGACCTAGAGCCGGAACACGGTGGTACCGCGCTTCAACGAGCAATCCAATTACAAGATATAGATCTCATAGAGTTCTTGATCCATCAAGGCGCGGATCCCGATATTGCCGATGATCTGGGCACATCTGCACGGGATGAGGCCACCTTTTCTTTCCTCGCATGCAGCCATAACGAGATATATTGGGAATGGCACGAAAATCGACTGCAGAGCATCATCTCGATTGGCTCGCATCTTGATGAATGGAACCTCTCCTATCTTCATAAAATTATTCTCAAGATTCACCTCACCGACCTTCGGGAGGCCCTCCAGGATAGAACGATTTACTCGCAGCTGGAGAGCCAAGATCAGCAAGGACGAACTCCTCTTCATTGGGCTGCCATCCGAGCCGACGCGGATGCTGTCCGAATTTTAATCAATGCAAAGGCCAACGTCAACACCAGGGACAACTATCATAAAACACCTCTCCATTTCGCATCCGAGACATCAAGCTTTGAATGCTTTGAGCTTCTCCTTAAAGCCAAGTCGTGCCCAACCGCCCGCACTCTCATTGGAGAGGAGCCAATCCACAAGATATGCCGAAGCCAGGCAGATCCGATTTTCTTAATAAAGCTCCTGGAGTTCGATGTTGACGTGAACTCACGAGCAGGTGAAATTGATGGGGTCACTCCTGTGACATCAGCAATTAGTGGATGTCGGCCTGGTATTCTCGACGAGCTCATCAGGCAAAATGCAGATTTATCAATGGCTGATCGGGAGGGCGACACGGCCTTATTTGAGGCGGTGGCGTGTGATTCGAGTGAATGCTTGAAGGTTCTCCTACAAAATCAGGCGCCAGCAAACATCTTGCATGTCAACAAGCGAGGCATGACGGTTCTCCATATGGCGGCGTTGTATCCAAGTTTGGAGATTTTGGAGATTCTCGCTGACGCAGACTTATATGGACTTGACCCAGATGCCAAGGACAACGAGGGTTGTACGGCACAAGACCGATTCTCCGCTAATGCTTGCGGTGATTTGCGAAAAGCATTTGACAAAGTCCTTGGAAATCTCCATAGTGCAATGCATGCTGTGGATGATTCAGCCCAGGGCAACAGGGATCAGTTTCCTGACTGTGATGACTAATGGTGGCATGATCAGGACAATTATGAGCTTCCTAATGAGCTTGCTAATGAGAACTTGTTCTAAAGTTTGGTTAGAGTTGCATAGATGAACTGCTAAAATCGAATCCAAACCTCACTGATCTTACTCCGTACAGTGGTGAGGGTTCGGTGCCTAGCCCAGGGAACTGCACTGGGTGGGGTTTCCCTACCCCTAAGCCTGAATCTATACAGTGAAAACTGTTGATTATGGTTTTTACCGATTTATCAGATTAGGGCTGGCCTCAGTGAGGAATTCTTCTCCTCTCTCAGTCATGGAGAGAAATACGTACCCCGGGTTTACCGACTGCCGTGGCTTCGGCTGTGTAGATGTATTGACCGTCGTCAATGGTGGTGAGGGCCACGCTCTCTCGTTTGATCCAGGCGATAATTGCTGCTACCAATGCCCGTACGCCCTCCGCGCGAGTCCTCGGGGTAGCATTCAGGCGTCCTGTGCTGGAGATTTTGCGATATGGATGTCCGACAAAGTATGCACCTACCAGCACGTTCGCACTTCCCCCACTGGTTGCTGACATGGATAGACCCTGCGCGCAATGGACATGGGCTGCAGGAGGCACAGGCAAGCAGGAGCGTGGAGCAAGTTCACAGAACCGTAAACTGAGAATGTCATCAGTACTGTGGATATTTTCGATTCACTACATTGTTGCAGGTAGCGGGGACTTGCGACGACTGAATAGCATAACATACCAGGTGGCACCGATCTGGAGAATCGAATCAGCTTCAATAAGCGTTGTGTTAGACTGGACCAGAATGAGCATCTCAAACAAGATGGCCAGCTACTTTGCAAAGGTACATGCAATGGTCATACGATGACTAGATGCAGCGTGGAGAGGCCTATCCCAGTAAGCAGCACTCGACCGCTGGATGTACTGCTTTAAGGCTGAGACTGTATGATCGACAGTCGGAAACAACCTTATTTGGGCTGAATTAGGAGTAAGGGCTAATAGAAGGTATTTAGTGGCCAAGCCACTTAGACTAGACAAATGAGCGATAAACTTGACATTGACACATTTGACAATGCTGAGCATGGACTCGATCTCAACATGGCCAATCAACCGATAGACAGGGATCGTACTCGTATATCCCTCATAGTAAGCAAGTGTCATCGGTTCAAAGAGGAATAGTAATAATACTAAGGGCTGCTCAGAAACAGTCAGATTGGCTATGTTTTTAAAGGCGTTCTTAGCGGCCTATCAGACCCTGAACTATTTGGCCACTTAAACTCAAGTTTCACAATTTCCTTCAGGGGCGAATGAAATTAATGTATCTATTAATGTATCTACCTATTAATGCACCTCCATTAATATCTGTAAATAGAACGGATGTCTTTCTTCCACCACTCCATGTGACGTGCCTTTTCCTTCTTCTGTCATTCTTTCTGTCATCATCCACTTTCAACCTGGAGTTCCAGCATTCGATCGCAACAACCTTAATCTTGATTAATTTTATTATACTCTGTCGCTCTCAATGAAGTCATCGCTCTTTTGTTAATCAGTAATGAATTTACTATCGCTCGTTTTCGGCTTTCTAGCCCTCCTCCGGCTCTTCCTCCCCGCCTCGGCCACCCGACTCATCGAATCCAACGCCCTGAATATCTGTCAAGACAGCTCGAATTTCACGGCAACCTATTTCAATGTCCTCTTTACTCCAGATAATCGCACTTTGGTCTTCAGTTTCGATGGCGTAGCCTCCATCTCCGGCAAAGTCACCGCCGACCTCATCCTGTACGTCTACGGATATGCGATTCCCCAGAAGACGCTCGATCCGTGCAAGACGGACAAGATGAAGGGATTCTGTCCGATGAATGCGGGTCCAATCGATGTTCCGACCGCCTCGATCCAGGTCGGGAAGGATGTTGTCGATCAGATTCCCGGTTAGTCCCTTTCCACCCCTCCATCCAGCTCGTCTCATGCGTGTACGGGGTAGGCATCGCGTATACCGTTCCTGACCTTGACGCCACTGTCCGGATCTACGTCAACTCCAGCGCAACAGGCCAAAGCATCACCTGCGTCGAGGCGCGCCTCTCCAACGACAAGACCGTCTACCAGGCCGGAGTCGGCTGGACCACGGCCATCATCTCGGGCCTGGGGCTGGCCGCGTCGGCATTCACCTCGACACTGGGCCATTCGAACGCGGCGGCCCATCTCGCCGGCAACACCCTTGCGCTGTTCAGCTTCGTGCAGGCGCAGGCCATGGTCGGGATGCTGGCGGTGCACATGCCGCCGATCGTGCAGTCGTGGACGCAGAACTTCCAGTGGAGCATGGGGGTGATCAAGGTCGGGGCGGTGCAGAAGATCGGAACGTGGTACCAGCGCGCGACCGGGGGTACGCCGTCGACGCTGCTGATGCGGCTGTCGACTACGTCGGTGAATGTGCTGAAGAAACGGAAGCGCGATGTGGCTGAGAGCTCGACGAACGTGATCGTCCGCGGTATCAAGCGCGTGGGGCTCAAGGCTGCGATCGAAGATACGAACCTGTTCCTGACTAGCATTATCATCTTCACCTTCTTTGCCATGGTGGTTATGATTATCGTCCTCCTTTTGAAAGTGGTCAGTGCCGCGCTGGCAAAAAAGGGACGAACGGGGCCCGCATGGGGGTTCTTCCTCGCGGAATGGGACGTCGTGGCCCGCGGGGTTCTATATCGGCTTGTCTTCATCGGGTTCGCGCCGTTGAGCATCTTCTGCCTCTGGGAATTCACGCAGCAAGACTCGCCGGCGGAGATCGTGGTGGCGGCCTTCATCCTAGCCTCGATCATCGGGGCGCTAGTCTGGGCCGCCGTCAAGATCATCCTGCTCATGCGGAAATCGATCTCGATGCACCGCAATCCGGCCTACGTTCTATACTCGGACACCACCTGCCTCAACCGCTGGGGCTTCCTGTACGTGCAGTACCGCGCCACCGCCGCCAGCTTCATCCTGGTCATGATCGGCTACCTCTTCGTCAAAGCGCTGTTCATCAGCCTGGGGCAGTCGGTGCCGATCGTGCAGACGGTGGCGCTGCTGGTCATCGAGGGCCTGATGCTGATCGGGGTGAGCGTCGTGCGCCCGTGGATGGACAAGCGCACCAACACGTACAACATCGCCATCGCTGCGGTGAACTTCCTCAACGCGATTTTTGTCCTGTTTTTCTCCGGAGTGTTTGACCAGCCGGGCATCGTCTCCGGGGTCATGGGCGTGTGCTTCTTCGTGATCAATGCGGCGCTAACCCTAGTTCTGATCTTGTTGGTGATCTACGCGTCGGTCATGGCGGTCATCTCCAAGAGCCCGGACACGCACTACAAGCCTATGCAGGATGATCGCGGCTCGTTCATCCAGTCCAAGGTGCGTCTGGAGTCGGAGCTGGATGAGCTGGCCGCCGCGGCTAGGGGAGACATGCATGAAATCAAGTCTTAATTGTCTATTTGTATATACATGATAACTTACAAGATCAATGAGGACTGTCCTCGTTTGAGTCAAAATGCTCGCGAGCCCACGGACTCCGCAGCCGGATCGCCCGGCCCATGTAGAAAAACACAAACGGGATCGGCACGAGGAGGATCGCGAGGAAGCCCAACAGGCTGGACGCCCACTCGTAGCCCAGCCGCTGATACATCTGGCTCGCGAACAGGGGGAACCCGGCGCCCACCACGTTCCGCACGAGGATGACCCCCGCCAGTGCCGAGGCCGAGTACGTCTGGTAGCTATCCACCACGTAGTTGAGAATACTCAGGATGACGATGTAGATGCCCGCGCCGAAGAATGAGGACGCGACTATAGGCACGATCCAATGCACCGAGCGGTAGCTCGTCCAGCCGAACCAGAACAGACTGATAGGGATCAGGAGCGCGCCCCACCGCGCCATCCACATCCGCGCCTCAGGCTCCCCCTTGCCTCCGTTGGCGGCTACGCGGCCCAGGTAGTATCGTTCCTGTAGCGGGTAGAGGCAAAACGCGACGATGGGCCCGATGGCCATGCCGAGAAAGCTAAGGCCCTGCTGGCCGCCGTTGAAGCCATGGCCGGTGCCGGGGCCGAAGACGAGCGGGAAGGCCTCGTTGAAGAGGTAGACCAGTCCATACAAGAAGCCGTTGTAGACGGCGGAGAAGAGCGTAATGGGCTCGGTGAAGAGGAACCTGAACGGCCGGGTGAGGGTGATGGCAAAGAGCGTGTGCAGGCCCTTGCGGGCGTGCGCGTGGAGGTCACTTGTTGTGGCGGCCGACGCCAGCTTCTCCTGCGCCATCTGCTTGCGGACGCGCGCGGCCTTGCGCTGCAGGATGATGCTGTGCCGGGTTTCGGGGATGGTGAAGACGAGCAGCACCCAGAAGCCGCCGGTAATGGCCATCAACACCCAGAAGATCCACCGCCAGCCCGCGTTGAGGCCGATGTACCCGCTCATGACCAGGGCGGTCGGGGGCCCAAAGGTACTGCTGAGGCCGTAGACCGCCATCGGACCGCCGCTGCTGTTGCGCTCCCAGAGATCGCTGATGGAGCCGCCGGTGTTGGTCAGAGGCGCGCCGCCTGCACAGCCAGCGATGAAGCGGCAGACGATGATGGTGCCGATGTTGGGGGCCAGGGCGAGGGGCAGCTGGAAGATGAAGAGGAGGAACCACGAGACGACGTAGACGGGTTGTCGACCAAAGTACTCGGATAGGGGTGCTAGCAGAACGGGACCGATGGCGAAGCCTAGCACGTACAGCGAGAGACAGAGCGTGGTGACTTCAGAGGAGACATGGAACTCTTCGGCGATGCCGGTGGCTCCTGACGAGATGCCCCCAGCGCACCAGCAGCTGGCTTTTCGTCAGCCAAGTTATGCAGAATGGATGAGGAGACGCACGTGAGCACATTGAGCATACTGACGAAGAAGGTAATGTACCATTTTCGCAGTTTGCCCCAGTTACGGGGATTATCGCGGTCGTCATGGGCGAACGCTATACAGATCGGTAGAGCCTTGTCCGGGGAATGCCTGGCCCGAGCAAGGGCTTGCTCTTCAGAGAGGACCAGCGTCAGATTCTCGCTGTGGGCATCTTCAACTTTCTGTAGAGTGGCATCGAAGCCGACTTGGCCTTCACCTGACGCCATTGAATATTGCGATCGTGCTGTCAAGTCAGACTGAGGGAGATACTGCTATAAGGGATCGGGAAGTATACTCAAATAGCTTCGGCCAGACGACGTCTCCAAATGTAATGTCCAAAGATAATTAATGTAAATGCGGGATACAGTTACTGCTGACCGGACGAGAACTGGGCATTCCTGTTCTCCAGCACTGGGAATCCCCGACTTATCGGCACATCATTGCCACTGACGCGCCGGGGATCCCACAACAGGCTTTGTCAAGCTTTGAAGGCATTGCTTGGTTGGCTTTGGTTGGAGTAGATGAATTAACAGGCCCACTACAGTCATTCTGGTCGACTCGGTCGAGACACGAAGGCGAATCATTGGAGGGGAAATTGCGATGATGCAAGCTCGGTCCGCACGGAGATAACGAAGCTTAATATTAACAGTCCGATGGCCAGCGAATTGAGCGAAAGAGAGTGACATTTCTACCCGGGTTGTCCATTTCTTTTATTATGACATTGATTTGCCGATGCCGGATATGCATCAGCAGTGTTCAGAACGTAACTACTGTACAACACTGGAAGTTGTACAGGACGAAGATCTTTCCCAGTACCGCCGACTATTGTCAATCACCTTCTTCCCCCGGCCCTCTTCGGTCAATGGACATCTCTCGGCACGGCGTATCAACGTCAAATTCTCGGATTTCCTCCCCGCGACTTCCATAACGCCTTCTCCGAGACCAAGTATACCAGCCGGCCGATGTTGGCGACGTTCCAGGCTGATACTATTGTGGTGTTGGCCAGTATTCCTGGTCGTAGCAATGGCAATGCTGCCAGCTCGCTTTGGCGTGCCGTACCTAAGAGAGGAAGGGAGGACACGAGCGTGGTGATGTTTGCTGTCTAGTAACAGAGCGACAAGGGCCGTTTGTGGTGGACGTCTTGGGCAGACTGCCGCGATAGACAGTCTGCCGCGCTGTTAGGGAGTTGTCTGTCAGTAGGAGTATCATTCTGTCTTGTAGGACATTCTTCTGACATCAGATCAGACATGCATTAAGCAGCGGGTATTGGCATGGAGATGCTGATGAGCGTTATGTCGGCAGTGGCTGATCAAGAGGAACCAGTATATAAGAGATGGAACGCATCACAAGCCATAAACGCAATGCTGGAATCAATAAGAGAAGCCCATCTTTTGAATAGAACTCGTGGGAGGATGTCCTCGTCGACAGTTGTATTGACATTTCGATATGAAGAGTTGCATAATGTGTACACGATGCTCATGTCGATGAGAGTAGCTTATATTTTTGAAACTCTATCACTAAAGAGGATCTATAGAACTTGTGCTACAGTCTCTACGTCAAGCTATATAACGTAATCTGCGTAAGAGCATTGACAATGGCACCCATTGTGGGCTACATTCATCGGGATGCCATTACACTACTACACACTTACAAAGACAACAGCCTATCATCTTGTCATCGTTCATTAGGGCATGGCTCTCGCAAGATCATATTAGATTAGATACAACGGGAGACGAAGATTGTCGAGGTTCAAGTATCCATCATCCTTAAAGGGCAGTCAGCTCCGAGTGGACCACGTTCCTAACCACTACTGACTACAGAGAGCTTGTTCTCAAGTACATCTCTGCATCTGATACTGCACAGACGGTGCATCTCGGCAGTTGACCGGATAAAGGCGGTTCTTGACGCTCATGGCAGGCATGTCTTGTTTGATCAGATGCTACGGAGAGTCATTCCGAGGCAGATCAGGCAACCCATCCATCTCCGTTATAACAACCACTTACCGCTCGTATTAATCACTCAACTAACATATCGAAGGATTCAATCGAGTCATGTGGCCATCTGCATACGTTCTATATACTGGAGATGACGATATTGCCGGCTATCGACTCTTCGCAACACTTACCCGACTGACTCTAATTTGAGCCCAACTGGACTTTTACCCCAATCATAGCGTTCTTCTCAAGAATGGGCTTGCTGATCTGTGAAACAGGTCTGGCGCCGAGATGCAAGAACGGGGTGGCAAGTCACACAAGCAGGCGCTCCGTCGCTTAACTCCCGATATAGTGTGTCGTCTGAGGTTACATCTGACCGAGTCTAGACCAAACACGCCATAGCTAAGATTATTTCTCACCAATCGCAGGTCTCCCGCAATTCGCCATGGAGTAATGAGATTGTCTCTGCCCGGGGAAGTGTGGGGTAAGCAGGGGGTGATTGGAAGGATTCATCTACGCATGCTGACGGTGGCTTGGGTCAATATAACTTCATGCCTAGGTGTTGCGACTCACCCATGTGAATACACTCCTCTGGGTCGGAGTCTGCAGGCATTACAGAGATGCGATCCCTCAGACTCAACGCGTGCTGCCTCAATTGGTGGACTTGCAACATCCAGATGAGAGCTCTTCATACCGAGGATCTGCTCACTGTCTCATGATGATGGTCTTCGAGAGCAGAAGTCACGGCCGAAAAACTATATAAAGCCCATCGACACCGGGATATCCATGCCATCACCATCATCACCATCACTCAAACAAACAGACAAAACTCAGCAAGATGCAATTCAAACTCTCTACTGCCGTGCTCGCCACCCTCATCGGCGTGGCCATCTCGGGCCCCCTCGTTGCCCGCAGCGCTGCCACCATCCTCAGTGACCTAAAGACCATCGACAACGACATCAACACCCTCACCAAGAACTTCAACGCCTTCACCGGCGACCTGGCCCAGGCACTAGCCACCCAGGTCGTCGAGCAGCAGCTGGAGAGCGACATCGACAAGGCCACGTCCGACACCAAGGCCACCTCGGCCTTGTCGGCCGCTGACAGCACTAGCGTCACCAACGCTCTTCTGGGCCTGAAGCCTGATATCGTTACTTCGCTGAATGCGATTGTTGCCAAGGTGTGTCCTCTCTTTTCCGAAGGTTGTATGCGACGAGACTAAGTGTGTAGAAACCCCAAGTCAACTCCGCCGGCGTGGGCAGTCTCGTCCTCTCGGACCTGCAGGCCCTGAAGACCAAGACGGATGCCCTCTCGGGTGCTGTCCAGGCTATTGCCACTGCGACTGACAAGACGACTATTGCCACTGGTACCAAGGACATTGATGCTGCGTTTGCTAGCGCCATTGCTGTCTTCTCCTCTTGATTTAAAGTTGGGAAGACGACTGTAGCTAGTGTGCGGAGTACATAGTGATGACAATGAGATGTTCAGTATGACATGATATCTGTCTTGCATAAACTGGTCAGGGGACAAGGCTATATCTTCCTGTCGCTTGTAGTCCCAGCACCATTGAAAACTAAGCATACTCGTCTTCAAAAGTGTAGGATAGACTCACGGCCCAAGCAAGGTTAGGGATATCAAAAATATAACCACTCAAAGTGTTAGTGTAGGGGATGAGAGAGGAAGCCGGAGACCGGCCTCTGGTCGATCATTGAGGCTATTCATTTAAGAGGCTATATCTTCCTGCCAATGGCAGCGTACAGGGTCTCACCACGTGGATGCAAACCCAGAACCTGAACTATATACATATACTGCAACTAAACAGACAAGAAGCCCTGATTCTCAATAAAGCTGTCGAGTTCTCAAACTAGGGATTGCATGTACGTGCTGACAAAGTAGCCAACGCAAGGATCCGATCCGCCGCCCGCTCAGCCGCCACCACGATATACGCTGAGGGATTGCTACTCACCATGCCGGGGAAGATACTGCCATCCACGACGAACAGATTGTCGGTGCCGTAGACCTTGGTGTTGGTATCCACCACCGCCGTGCCGCCCTTTCGGCCGTCGTCGGTGCCCATTTTGCAGGTTCCTGAATGGTCAGGTCAGCATATGAGTTGACGCGAAGGAGCCTAGCACTTACCCAGCCAGTGATTTGCGCGTCTGGTGCTCGCTGTGATTGCCATCTGCGGGAGTTAGTTTACGCAGTAGTAGCGTTGAGTTGACGTACCGTGTTGACAAACTCTGCGGCCGTGATATTCGGCGCAGGATAGGTCCAGTTCAGCCCGACGCGTTTGAGCGCATTCTGCAGGTTGACGATGCCCTGGATGACGGCGTCGACATCGTGCTGATCGCGCAGGTACGGGAGCGTCGAGACGACGGTATCCAGGTTCGCGGTGATGGTCATGCGTCCGCGCGAGGTGGACCCGCGGCCAAGGTATTGGCTCATGGTGACGGCGTCTAGATAGTCAGCCTCGGTTTAGTTATGCGTGCTGTAGCACTTACGGTTGTCGGGCGTGTCATGGCCTCCTTCCATTCTGGCGGTCCACTGGATTTGGCGGGTGATGCCGTCGGTGCCGCGGATTTCGTCGAAGAAGCTGATGGTCAGTAGGCTGTAGCTGATTGTGAGGGTGTACTTACATTGGACCGATGTTAGGGGCCGACTGGGTTAGGACGCCGATCCGACTGTCTGATATGGTCAGAGGGTGTCTCATATTGATGGGGAAACTCACTGAGATAGCTCGACGCATCGGTCTTGATCGGGTTGGTGTACGCCGCGTAGAAGTCGTAGAAGACAATGTCGGGGTGGGTGGCAACAGTATCCGTCTATCTTGTCAGTGCTGCTCGATCCTCCAGGGAGAGACTTACATTGACGTGGTCCACAAGATTCATGCCCACGGGGAGGTTGATCCAGGCCGACTGGTCAATCATCGTGGGACCATCACTCGAGCTCTTTACGATATTCAACTGATCCGTCGGTCCAATGCCGCCTGTCCGCATTAGCGCAATACAATGACAAAGCAAAGGGCAAAATACTTCGCATCAAGATCCTGGCCGAGCCAAAAGTGCCCGCCGAAAGAACGACACGCCCGGTCTTTGCAGTGACGTTGACGACGCCCTTGTATCCGCCATCCAGGAAGGGCTCCACTTCCACGCCAGTGACATGTCCGTCAGCCGTGCGGACCACCCGCTTGACGGTTGTGTTCGTCCAAAGCTTAAAGTTGCTTCGCTGGCTGGCAGACACAAGATACGTCGCCATGGGGCCGCCGCGTTCGCCGTGGGAGAACATGTACGGGGTATGGCCGTAGGTATGGTTTTTGAACGACGGGTTGTCATTCAAGGTCAGTTCGCTCCAGCCGGCTGCTTTGAGACCGCCCGCGATGACATTATAGCCCTGCTGCATGTATATCTTCCCGTCCGCGGAAGGATGGACGGTCCAGGGGATCCGGCTGAAGACCCGGTTCGTCGGGGAGACCATGTCCTCCGCTTGCCAGCCCGCGGGGAAATTGTAGGTCCAGTCAAGGGGGTTTGGCTGTTACACGTCAGTGACACGATCTGTTGATGGCGCAAAAAAAAAAAAGGACCTACCTTCCACCACAGGGCCGCATTGACTGCCGTGCCGCCTCCCAGAACGCAACCCGCCATCTGGTCGATATCGTCGCAGGCGATCCCCGCGGAATCATGCCAAATCTGATTGCACAGCCCCGGCACGTCAAATCGTGTCAGGTTGGTCCCAACCAGCCAGTCAGGCTTCATGGTACCACCCCAGCGACCCGAGGACGGGGGCCCCTTTTCGATCAACAGCACGCTGTGTCCGGCCGCGCTAAGCCGGTCCGCGACGACGATGCCGCCTGCACCGGCACCGACGACCACGTAATCAAATGACGTCCCAGCAGGCACCGGCACTCCGACAGGCCCGGAGCCACCGCCGCCACCCGAGCAATCACCAGGAACAGTCTTGTTCGCCAGAGCGGCCCACTTGGCATAGGACGCGCTGGCAGCAGAGGAATCAAGCTTCGCCACCCAGATCCCCTGCGCATCGTGCTGCTGCAGCGTAATCTTCGCAGGACAGGACGGGTTCCCTGGCGCGGCGACCGATTGCGCCCACCCGAGCACCAGCTGTTTGGCGCTAGTCGGCGCGGACCCCGTCACCCCGTTGTTGTTCCAGGCGAGACAGTCCTGGCAGCGGAAGAGCAGCGTGTAGTGCGTGGCATTGACGGTGGACGAGATCTGTGTGAGGGTCGCGTTGCCGGCGTACACGTCCGGCATGGTGTAGCCCGAGCTGAAGCGGAAGGAGGTCAGGACGGTGCCATTGTAGGGCCACGCCATGAGCAAGAGGTTGCTGGTCATGCTTCCCTTCAGGGAGACGCCGCACCATCCTGTCTTTGTGGCGTCGGTGGATGCGCATTGCTATTTCGTCAGCTAGGTAGGACACGGGGGTCAGCGAGCGCCATACCAGGTAACCAATGAACTCGGTCGCGTCCGTAGTCAACGCCGTGCTGGGTAGAGCCACACCGAAAGTGAGACCGCCGGCGGTCTGGCTCGTGGGCACTGTCCACGTATCAAACGTTATGCCCGTGCCGGGGTCGGTGTAGACCACCGGGGTGCTCGACTGGCCCAAGCATGGTTCGAGTACTAGCCAGAGTTAGCTAGCAGGCCAGGGGGGGTCAGGTCAGTAGATCAGAGGTCACGGACAGATGCTGACCGCGAAGAACGCGGCGGAGAGGCGGTTGGGGAGCTTCATCACCAACGAAGCACAGCGTCGCGGAGGTAGATGACGAGAAAAGACATGCCAGCACTCATCGAGAAGAGGGCGACACAGGTTGAAATACCACCGACTGACGGCCTCACGAGCACACAGGACGGATAAGCCGGTGCAACATCCCGTCTGGGGCATCCATGCTCTACCTTGCCGTGGAGGATCACTCTGACGGTATTGGCCCGGCCTGAGCGTTCGGACAGTGCACGTTCTGGATAAATTGGCGTTGTCATCTCAAATCCTGCCGCAAGGGGCTCGGAGTCTCGGCGCGGTTTGAGGTTTACATGTCCAACAAATGCAACCCGCTCATTTGCCAGACAAAACCATTGCACCAGGAGATTATCCGTGGGGACCGGCCGCGGATAAATAAGACCGGATATAGCGCTATTGCTGGAGATAGGCGATCGGCCTCACCATTACTGATATGGGAGCGGGGAAACTCTGTGCAGACCCTGAATAATGCGGAGTGCATGCTGCAGACGACTCAGACAGGAATCATTCCCGAGTAGATGTAGCATAAATCTGCCGGCAGCATACTAATGTCGAACGTGTCTGGAGAATACATCCGTGGTCTGTCGTGCATGGCTAAACATCCACCTATAGCGATGGCCGTAGTCCCGGGTAAAGCAAGTGATTAATATATTGTGCTGACGACCTAAGCATATATTCCGATCTCGTGCTGAGTCTTCAAGGTGTAACTGTTCAGCTGACCGCTGATAGCCGAATAAATGGGACATTGTGTTGATATGTGTTGATGGACAGGCTAGACTATACAGAGGAATACAGGCTCCCAGGGTTGCCTCACCCGACCATATGGGTCCTGCCACAAGTACAGACAATGGCACTATTCTAGAAGCTTTAGCCTAGAAGCTTTAGCTTGTCAATCAGTGACGCGTCGGGCCGCCTACCGAGGATGAGCCAGAAAGCGATCATCTTATCCTACGTTCCAGTGACCCATACCGATGCTGAAGCATACTCATTGGAGATGTAGTATTCGACATGTCTTCCAAATTTAATATGTACAATCGCTTCAAGAATCGTCCTGTTGTTTGTGACCACTCCAACGAACTGGGAAGGCGGGTACGCCTGGAGGCCGGGTATATCGACGAGATGCAATATGTGATATGAAAATGCAAAAAATCAAAACGCAGAGCTGAAGGGCATATACAAGAGAACAGAAAAGAGGATAAGAAAATATGCGAAATCATCGCTTAGGCTTGGGATGATACCGGTAGCGACGCCAGTTTTCTCTGACCCACCACGAGGCAACATGAGCTGCGTCCCGGACCCAGTCGGTCACTTCTGAGCCGTACTGTGTTTGGAGTTTGCGGGCCAGATCAACCACATCAAAGTTCTTGATCGGGTGCAGTTCGTTGGGATCCTTTTCCAGATCCGTGAACCGCCACTCCAGATCGTCGATGAGGGGGATGACCAGCCGGTAGGCGGGTTTGGCGGCGGAGCGCACCGCCAGCCAGGACCCGCCCGTGTTCATCACGGTGAACTGCCAGTCTTGCTTGCCATCCTCCTCGGTGATCAAGGGTCGAATCATCGACTGGCCTTCGTAGATGGACAGCACGTCCTTGGCCGCATGAGTGGCCTTTTCTTCCAGCGAAGAGGTCTCGATCAAGAGATCCAGGATCGTCGGCACGATCTGGTCCGAGATCACGGGGGATGTGATCTCCACGGGCGGGAGCTTGGGGTGAGCAAAAACAATGGGAACCTGGAAGCTGCCGATATGCGGATTGTCGTAGGGAGTGACGCCCCCGTCGTTGGGCAGAGACAGCCCATGATCGCCGGCCATGACGATCAAGGTCTCGTCGGCGACGCCTTTCTCCTGGAGAATGTCCATGATCTCCGCCAGCCAGTTGTCAATGAAACCGATGGTGTTCAGATATTTGTTGAGATCATCCTTGGACCTGAAGTTCTCCTTGCCCATGAACCGCTGGTAGGTGTTGTTCGGCATCCCCCACGGATGGTGAGTCGTACCGGTGAGATGGGTGATGAACAGTCGCTTGTGCTCCCGCTCGGCGTCATCGATGGCGTCGCGAAAGTACTCGCGGAGTTCGGTGTCGGGGTATCCGTAATAGTTGATCTCCTTGGACTTGACCGGATAGTGTTTGGCGCTGGGGTCTTCCAGCTGCTCCTTGGCGAGAATATCCTGGTAACCCAGGCGCGGAGTCAGCTCGTTCTGCTTGTCGTAGCCCTCGGTCACGGACTGCATCCACTTGGAGTGCCAGGGCCACGAGGTGAAATCCCCGGTCGTATTCCCAGCGTCAATCTGACGATTCAGGGCGTTGAGCACATGCGGCATGCACGGCTGGTAGATGTGATGCTTGTACTCGCGATTGAAATCAGTCACCAGGGGAGTAACGCCGCAGACGGTTCCGACAAGACTCTTGAGCGTGTAGGTGCCCGTGGTGAAGGCATTGCGGGCGCTGATGCCGCCGTACGCTTTCCGGCCATTGTGTGCAGCCGGGTCGCGCGAAAAGCCCGAAGCAAAGCCGGTGAGATACTCCGCTGTTCGGGTCAACTCGGCCAGTTTGTGCTGCACGTCATCCGGGATGGTGTGGTTCGTGTGGGAATCGGCGATGCGATTCCACATGAACGAGTCCTTGCGGAGAGGAAAGACGTCCGCTCGGGTACTCTCCAATTTCAGCAGGATGACGTGTTTGATGCTAACGTTTCCGCTGGCGAGAGCTTCCTTCAGGGGTTCTAGCACGGGATTCTGTAGATTGGAGATGTGCAACGGATCCTTGGCCGGGTTGTAATGCAGCGGGGGAGGACGACGGCGATGATGCGGTGCATGAGGCGGTCCATGAGGCGGTCCATGGGGCGGCCCATGATGGTCGTCGAATGCCGGATACCAGTCCTCGAACCCGGCTATGGGCTCGGTCGGGAGCCAATCCCACCTCGGCGGCTTATCCAGCGCAGAGCGATTCTCCAGCCAGCGGTAGTCTCCCGGCATCCGGTCGGCATCGACCGGCGACAAGCCGCGGTTCGCTGGGGAGAATGGGACGACGGGAAGCGCCCCGGACAGGAACATATACGAAGGATTAGGGGGGCGAAGGCACCGCAGGAGCACAAATGCGCCGAAGAAGATGAAGATGACCAGACGTTTGACCAGCGACTCGTGATGTCTGACCGGCGTCTCATGACTCATGGGGTCGAGAAGAAATACCGAGTCTCCATCGTCACTCTTGTCGTCCAGATAATCATCGACCGCAATCTGTTCGTACCTCTCCGGATCGATGGGATTGGTCTTCCTCCTCCACTGCGGGCAGCGAAGGCTCCAGATCCGTTGCGCTACCCTCTGCAGGGGCGCCCCCAAGATCCGCAAGACCCCGCCAGTGGCTCGGTGTATGGGTGCAGCCAGGAACCAGGAGGCGGCAATTATGATGGCCTCCACGATCAGAAACCCTGTCAAGCCGGTGAGCAGGGTGCGAACGGCAGCCGCATCGCCGTGAAAAGTCCGGACTTGTCGCCAGTGGATCTCGGCGCCGGTCACGACGTAGAAGGCGGTGGCGGAAGATGCCATGCCAGACATCAGCAAACTAATCAGAGTAACAACAATCAGCCATTTGGTGTTGCGGAAGAGCTCAGAAAGGAATAGTTGATCATCTACCTGAATGGCACAGTGCATATGGCAGCGAAAACGGCGCCAGGTCGCCAGGGGATGGTCTGGGTGAGCAGACGGACGGCGAGGATAAAGATGACATCCTGGAAAAAAAAGGTCGGACCCCACAGGAGCAATTTGGACGGTGGTAATGAGTGGAGGTGAGCATAGATGTGTAAGAATTTGGCCCAGATCAGTGAGACAAAGGCGAGGGTGAAGAAGAATTTCCGCGATACATTCCACCAGCGGTCGAAGGTGTGCGCGGGGGAATCTCGGATGACCCGAACGAGCTGGTTGACGAACGAGGAGAACTTGGGGAGGTTCATGACGACGAAGAAGGAGAAGAATGACGGCTTCTCGGCGGGATTATTAATTCCTATTTAGACGGACACTCGCATGGCCCACGATGGGGCACGCGATCAGCAAGAATTGCTACGAGAGGAAGACATCCGCATTCAGCAAGACGGAGAACGCATCGATGAGGATGAGAAGGCGATGAAGCTCTTGTTGAAAGAGGAGCTACAAAGAAGTCAAAAGAGTCAAAGATTCGAAGAGATGGTCGAAATGAATGGAGGAAAAAGGAGGAAAGACAGTGATTAGAAGAGAATTTATCAGTCTTTTTAGGAGGAGACGATGTCACTCTAAGCTGGCCTTGGGATTAGCTTGAAAGCTCTCTGGACAAGGGAATCCACTCTGGGCAAGTCACAGACAGTACTTACTTCAGCGCCCGTTAGGAGCCGCAGGGATTGGAGATTGGCGCTACTGGGAACTACTATACAGACCAGGCAGTGCACCATACAGGATGAAACACGAGATGGAGACTTTGGAGGCAACCGGACCCTAGACCCCTAGACCCTAGACCCTTGGCGTTGGGTTTGGCCCCTGATTGTGTACCAATAGTCGCCCATTGGAGGTAGTCTCTGGTAATAAGCCAATGATCGGTGGTAGAATCCTCCAAGTGGAGGAGCATCGCTTATTTTAGAAGTGCGGAGTCGTGGAAGAAAATGGCCTCAGGGCTCCGACTTTTTTACTTGACGAGGAAGGCTCTGCAAAGAGGTACCCCCTACCACATTACGTTTCTGTATTTTGCTCTTCTTGAGCATACTGAGATGAAGTGTGCAGGTGTATTACCCTGAGGTAGGTAGGTAAGTAGGTACAGTACTTTTGGCTGCCTCCTTTTCATTTTGATGTCTGGAATAGAACTTTCTTTGGGTGGGTCCTGGGCTAAACCCAAATAAGCAAGGTGGCACACGCTCAGCGCCAGGCCCAGTGATTCCTTTCCTTTTTGGGAGTGGCCACGCGGGGCAGTGTCTCTAGCCGCGCCCAATAGGAGATAGCAATGTGTCAAAGTAATGGCGCAATGTTTTATGACTGGGCCTTTGCGGTCGGTTACTCGGAGTCCTGTCTCATTTCTCCCCCTCAGCGAGGTGATATGTCAATGAGAACTTTGATTCTCATGAGACCAGGGAAGAACAAAGAGTGGCACAGCACCTGGCGGTTCCAAGGTTATGTGGACTCGGCCTACACTATAGTTAGTTGTTGGAGTCTGCCTCCTCCCATTCCTTCATCGGAGATCCCGCCGAACAAACACCAGTGGGGATGAGATGGGCAGTTGGTCGCGTGATCCCTACCAAATTAGCTTCCTTCCCATTAGTCTGGTTCTATTTCAATAGACCATACTTAGGCCATCGTAAGACAAACAGCCCCTCACCCTATTCTAACTATTTTGGAGTAGACAAAGGCGTCAAATTTGATAAGTTTGCTGCTCTATAAGACAGTGGATGTGATGTAACATTGACACTGCAGTATCATGCAAGCACATCACACAGTAGGAAAGTGATCGAATCACAGGCCTCGGTCTCGGAGCTTAAACAATAACGTGCTCTGCTTCTGACCGTGTAGATCCCACGTTCGGCTTGAACCGTGATCCTCGGTTGCCCTTTTAGAACTTAGCTGTTCGACAATCGTGAGCTGATCGTCGTAGGAGGAGCTTGATCTAACAATATCAATGAAGGCTTGACACAGCCAAAGTGTTTATTATTCCATTGAAGGGGAATCTGCCTGAGCGCGCATTTAATTCGGCCTGACGCCTAAGGCCCTCTCTGCAGTCCCGTGACTCGGAAATATATTTGGAAAGGCAACAGTCAACACACTCTGGATCACTCCAAGCACAGCCAAGGCAGCTTCTTCATCAACCATCATCATCTAATGACATGAAATGACATCGAAAGCATCATGAAAAGATGTCAGCCTTGGCGGAAACCCCCAACTCTTGGCATATCCAAGCCTCGTACAAGAAGAGTTCGACTAGGCTACTACAAGGCTGTGTGGAACCAAGCCACGTTTCATATTGACGCCGTTTCAGGCATTCAGAAAAAAGACATCCATTAGAAACTGCGAACGCAACTAAAATCGTGTTTTAAGATACAGTTGAGAAGGGGAGTAAAGTACATGTTGCAACTGTTAGCCTGAGAAAAACAATTTAGGTATGCACAACTCCATCTCAATTTAGGAACTCATGGCCTTTGCCATGAATTGTGACAACTCCTTCGCCTTCTGCCCCGTCGTCATGGTGAAATGGTTCGCTTCCTCCATCACATGGATGCCGCCAATGTTCTGCGGCCCGACCAGAGTATCCCATTTGTTTGGTCCCAGATCCGTCCGGTCGTTGAGCAGCCACTTCATTTCTCGGGGGTCCTCCGATCCATCCTCTGCAGGCTCCGGCCGGGGATCGCCCGGCTTGCCGCAGACCCCGTCCTTGGCCCAGATCAGGTAGGTCTTGGGCATCTTCTTGGCCCATTTGCTGTCATTGAACGGCAGAGGAACCGCTTTGTAGGCATCGAGCGAGTCGATGAAGGCAAGGAAGTGGGGGAGGAGCCAGTCGGGAGGCGGGCGCCTCCCGTCGCCAAAGAGCCCGATCGAGTTGAAGAACTTGTACAGACGAGGGGGCAGCTTCTCCAGACCGATGGGGAAGGGTGTGTCGAGCAGAAGCAACCGCTCCACCACCTCCCCTTCCTCAAGGATCAGCTGACGGGCCGCGTCGAACGCGCAGATCCCACCGGCCGACCAACCACCAAAGTTGTAGGGTCCCTTGGGCTGACGACGGCGGATCTCAGCGAGATATGGCTCGGTCAGCTCGTCGAGACTGCACGTGAGACTCTGAGGGGTCTTCATGTATGGGCAATTGAGACCGTAGACACAGACATCCGGCGAGAGACCCGGAATCGTCGCGTAGGAGGAAGCGGAGCCCGAACCGTCGGGGAACATGAAGAGCTTCTTCGTGGCGGTGCGGGGGTTGCCCTGAAGAAGAATCGAGGTCGCCGGAGGGTGTTGGGAGGCCTTGGGCTTCTTGGTATCGATCGTCTCGAGGAGCCTGATGGGTTCGGAAACTGGCGTAGCGGCCGGGACGAGCTTGGGCTTCAGATCCAGCGCCGCTTGGACCGCATCGAGGGTCGGGTTCTCGAGGAAGAACTCCGAAGGGAGGTCAATGTCAAGTGTCTCTCGGATCCGACCGAGCACGGTCAGGGACAGCAGAGAGTCCATGCCCATCTCTGGCAGGCTGTCGCTCGGGTCAATGTCTCCGACCGACACCCCGATCTCCTCGGCGATGATACTGCAGATGCTATTCCAGACCTTGTTTTGTCCGCCCTTGGGCGCCTTTTGCTTGACAGGAGAGTGGCTCCCAGGAGTGGTAAGTCCGCTGGAAGCTTCGGACGATGCGTCGCTGGTGAAAGAGAACTTGGACTCGGACTCGCTGGACGGCTCCGGACTGCTGCTGTCGCCGAAGCCCTTCTCGGCCAGGAACGCCTTGAAATCCTTGATGGTTGGCTGGTCTATAAACACGGACGATTCAAGATCAAGGTTCAGTTCTTCACGGTATCTGCCAGTCACCGTCAAGGAGAGCAGCGAGTCGACTCCGTAGTCGGCAAAGTTGAGACTGTCGGTCATTTCTGCCTCGGACAGACCAACCTCCGCAGCCAGGATCTCCAATGCCCGTGCAACCACTGGTGATGCCGCTCTTGCCTTGCTTGGGTTGGGCTTGGGAGGACCTGTGACTTTGATTGGGGAAGGAGCTTTCTTCTCTGCAATGGGCTTGGCTGGCACCGGCGCACTAGCTGCCTTGGAGCCTCCGACTGGAGGAAGCACGGTATCCAGGATCTTTCGAGCTAACGCTTGGAACTAGAGACCAACGTTAGTAAATCGCTTCTTTTTTCAGTTGATATTTGGGAATATACCTTGACCCCCCCGTACACAGCGATAATGTCATCCCCTTCAAAGACATAGACGTCACCCGCCCAGATGGAATCCTTCCACGGCTGCATCTTCACATACGTCTGGTAAGTAGCATCGCCGGAGAACTGCTTCAGGCAGCGCATGGAGTCCCATCCATGGTTCACGAATACCTGGTTCTTGGAGTCGGTGGCGTCGCTGGCATTCATGATGAACCCAGACAGATGGCCGAAACTGTCGATCCAGAAGGGGTTGCGATGGAAGTTGCCCGCTGGGGCTTGGAACTTGACTCGCGCCGTGGCTTCGTGCTGATTGCTGTCCAGGATGACTTCCTGGATGGACTTGAAGTTTTCGTCATAATCTACCAGAGCAGCAAACAGCTTATACACCATTCCTCGCTGCATGCGGTGAGCCTCTCCGGTCTGAGCCTTGTCCTGGAGGAGAGAGACGCTTCGCTTGATCAGGTAGGAGATTCTCTTCCACTCCGTCTCGCGCTCGGCGCAGTTGAACAGCTTGACGGTGCAATTGGCGTGCTCAACCGTTTTCTTGCCGTCCCCGTTCACAGAGTAGACCTGCACGGTCGCCTTCTGCTCGGCCCAGCTCATGACCGCCGAGACCCTGAAGAATTGATCCCCGGACTTGGCAATCAGAGGCTTAGGCACTGTCATCTCGCAGACATCCAGACCCAGGCCCTGGTATTCTGGTTTGTATTTGGTGATCAAGTGGTCGACGAGAGTTTGCGCAATGTCAGCGTAGAGAGACTACATATATGGATTAGCTTCCTTATTCGAAGTGGTGAGTGCAATGCAATATAGACTGACCGATGGGGTAAGGGCCACTCCATTGACTTTGTGGCCCTGAATAACACGATTGAGTTCTGGATCCGCGATATTATTCTCAACCACCAATGTTGCCGTGCTTCCGTCCTCGCGGCATTCCACAATCTTCTGCGCCGCGGTCGTGAGGAAGGTAGACTTGGGCGCCGATACCTCAACGGTAACAGGAGCCCCCTTGGTAAGGCAAAAATTGTTCGTGTAAGGGATCCAGTAATTCTTCAGGTCCCAGCAGTACCGGGGTAAATTGAGAACCTCGTGGGCCGAGCTGAAGTCCTGGTGGAATTCCTTCCAGTCGAGCTCGACGCCTGCTAGATGCAACGTCGAGAGACTGTTGGAAAGGATCTTCCATGGATCGTCGTCGCGGCGGAGTGAAGGAACGGTAGTCGCCTGCGGACCAAAGGTGGACTTGATCATTCCCGAGCAGATGGGATGCGATCCCACTTCAACCCAGAGCGTGGCGTCATTCATCAACTTGGCGTGCCGAGTCGCCTCAAGAGCGCCAAGGAAGTTGACGGCTTCCCGGCAATGCTTTACCATGTACTTCGGGCCCAGCACACTGTAGTTCGACTCCGTGATTACCTCTCCGTTCAGAGCAGAGACGAACGGGACCGAGGGCTTGTGGAAAACAACTCCCTGGGCGCTCTCTTCGAACGATTCGAGTATCGGGTCCACTTGGGCCGAGTGGAACGCGAACGGGACTCTGAGCTTGGTGGACTTCAGATTCTGACTGGAGCACTGCTGTGCCAACTCATCGATCCGACCGCTGAGCCCGCTGATTACCGTCTCGGTAGGACCGTTGATGCAGGCGACGGCGTGGGCCTCAGGATCGAGCAGATGCTGGATCTCGGAGACAGCAGCCTTGACGGCAAGCATGGCGTGGGTCCCCATCTGACACTGCTCCGTGAGAAGCTGCGCGCGACGGCCACACAGGTAAATCGTGTCACTGGTGGACAAGACGCCAGCAGTGTTCAGCGCTGCGTAGTCTCCCAGACTGTGACCCAGAACGAAGGCAGGAGTAACACCAAGACCCTTCCAGTAGTCGACCAGAGCCATTTGGAGGCATGTGGTTCCTAGCTGCGTCACGACCGGGCTCAGTTCTTCCACAGGCACACTACCGTCAATCAAGGGGAGAATAGAGGGGAACCCTTGGCTTTGAGCAATGCAGTCGAGTCGGTGAATCGTGCTTCTGAATGCGGCACAATCCTCGTACAGCTGCTTGCCCATCCCAGTGTACTGAGCCCCCTGGCCGGTGAAGACGAACCCAGTCTTGGGAGCTGTTGCGGGGACGGGAGTGGTGACATCTTGGTCGGCGCGTTGACGCAGGGCATCACGGATATCCTTCACACTCGATCCTACAGCGGTCACCCTGAATGGGTGATGCATACGACGCGCAGTGGTGGTATAAGCCAGACTTGCAAGGAACCGTCTCTCGTTCACTGGGGACGATGGCGCATGCGTGTTGATGTACTTGATCAAGGAGTTGATGTTGCGCTTCAGTGCGCTCTGGGACCGTGCCGTCACAGACACCACATGTACACTCCGTGGATCCTGCCCTGTGATCTCACGCAGGGGAGCATCTTCCATCAGGAGAGCGGTGTTACCGCCCGCAGCAGAGAAGTTGTTGATGAACATCTTCCGCTTGCCCGATACTGGTCTGTTCCAGGGGGTTGGCTTGAAGGCGATATGGACATTGCGCTGGGCCAGGTCTGTGGGGAAGTTGTGGTTAATCTTCGTTTTGATTCCGCAGTGCGGCGGGATCATGTTCTGCTTCAACATCAACAGCACCTTGACCAAGGATGTCACTCCGGAAGCTGATTCCCCATGCCCAATGTTCGACTTGGCAGAACCCAGGTAAAGGGAATTGGCCGGGCCGCGGCGGTAGTCTGGTGCGAAGACGTCAAGGACGGATTGCATCTCGACGGCGTCTCCTGCCTGAGTGCCAGTTCCGTGCATTTCCACGTAGCCGACCTCGTGTGGGTTTGTGTTGGTCTCGTTGAGGAGCTTGTTGAAGATGAATGCCTGCGCGCCCACATGGGGACGGGTGATGGAGACAGCTTCGGCCGAGTGGTTGGTGTAGGCCGCATTGATGATTCCCAGAATGGGATCGTTGTCAGCTTCGGCATCCTCCAGACGCTTCAGGACGATGGTGCCCACCCCGTCAGCCCGGCAGTAGCCATCCGCGCCATCATCGAAGGTGTTACAGTTTCCTGTCCGAGACAAGAAGTGGCCGCGGTCCAGACCGGCATGGTTGTCGGGGTTGGTGAGGAGATTCACTCCGCCGCTGATGGCGGTGTCGCAGTCATTCCTCCAGATGGCGTTGCAGGCCAAATGGATGGCAGCAAGACTGGATGAGCAGGCAGTATCAACGCTTACACTGGGGCCACTGAACTTGAAGTAGTAGTTGATTCGACCGGGCGTGAATGCTCGGTTGCCGCCAGGAATGAAGTAAGTGTCGATATCCTGACCGCTGTTGATCTCACGATAATCATCACTGGTCATACCCATGAAGATACCAACGCGGTCTCTCTGAGTGGATGGGCTGCTGTTCGGAACAAAGCCCGCCATTTCCAGAGCCTCATAAGCCGACAACAGAGCCAGTCGCTGTGCTGGGTCTGCCTGAAGGGCCTCTCGGGGAGACATATTGAAGAAACGGGCATCGAACAGACCGGGCTCGTTGATCCAGCAACCGTATGGAACTTTACTGGTGTTTCTCTTTTTGCCGGTCTCGTCTACGTGGGCGTCGACGTCCCATCGCTCCGGCGGGACCTTTTTGTGAACATCCAGACCTTTGTACAACAAGTCCCAAAAGGCTTCCACCCCATCTGCCTCGGGGAAACGTCCTGACATTCCGATAATGGCGATTTTGGACCGGGAAGCATTGCCCGTGGCATTGAGAGCGGCTGGGTCCATTTGAGGAGCGCCGACGCCGGTGTCTACCTCGACCTGGCAGTTTCCCATACGCTGGAGCGCAGTAACCAAGCCTTGCGTGGCGTTGCTGGCAATAGGGAGAATCCTCCAGGGCTTGTCGTTGGCAGCCTGAACGATGGACAGGCATGACTCTGTGGCTTTGTCCCAACAAATCCTGCGCAAAAGAATTTCCTCCAGAGCCACCTTCAACAGGTCACGCATGCTCTTTGCCTGGACCAGCTTGCCAGTGTTACTCGAGACCAATGAAATCCGCGGCGCGTAGCGTGAAATCACGTCCTCGGAGCAGAAACTGAGGATATCACGAATCTCTCGGTCATTGTACAGATGTGGTGCGTGGTACGGGCCGCAGACTCCGGGAGCCTTGAAGTGTTTGTACTCCTTCGGAAGACCTTCGATAAATTTGTCGAGAATGTCGGGTGGTGCGCTGATGGTGAGACCTTTCGAGCCGACTGCGCTGATGTACGGTTGCGACGAGGGTGTAATTCCCTGGTATGTTAGTATTTTCTTCCAATGGTCGTACACGTCGTACTTACTCGTTTCTTGACAAAGTTTCTAATCAATTTGGCAGCATCCGCCTCATTAATCTCAGAGATGAGGATCGACCAGCTGCCGGAGGATGACTCCGTCGAGTCCACCATCTCTCGGACTCTCATGACACAAAGCCCGAGGTGAATAGTCAATACGACGACCTCGACTGCGAGTGGCAGTAATTCCCCGACATTCTGACAGGAGCTGACTGCGGCGCAACTCAACAGACCGGTACATGAACCCAGTAGAAGGCCGTCATCCGAGGAAGGATATGGATGTCCACGATCACCGTGGTAACTATCCGGGGTCAGCCATGTTCTGGGGATATCTTTTGAAAGGCAACTTACTCGATGAAACATCCCAGTTGATAGATACAGGTCAACGCGCTCCCCAGCGCAGGGTTTGTCCCTGACTCACGGTGCCGAGCAAGCAAGTCGGCGATGCTGGTGAACCGCGGGAAGAGTGTGCGCTGAGAAGACGGCAGCCTGGCGATTTCCTGACGCAGTGCATGGAAGCATCTTTCGATGAACGAGGCGACGATAGTATGGTTCTTCGCCTGCAATAGATTGCGGAGGCCTTCGTCACAGCTGATTGTCTGATCTCCGAAGAGATAGATGCGACGGAGATCCTCCATGGCGAGTGGTATGCGCGGCCGGCAGCTCCAAAGAGTGTGACTGCAAGGAGTTGTTATGATGGGGACCGCAGCACATGGGGTTTGGTTTGGTACGAAGGAGAGAAAACAATAGCCCCTCCGAAAAGAGGAGTCTTTAAGTGCAACTTAAACACGACCAGGGTCCAACCTCTTCAATGACAGATCCACCCGGCCTGGCCGGATAACAAGTTTTGGCATTGTCCGCTCTGGGAGGTCAGATTGCTTGTCTTGATTTAGATGCACAACGTCAGTCATCCGACTTTGCAAGCAGCACTGCGATTCGAGCAATGAGGGACACAATCGGCTCTACTGCAAATCGGGAAAGGACGAAAGCATAATTCGGTTGTTGTGAGCCTCCCAAAGCATCGCAGGAGCTTACTCTTTCCCCCTTCCATGACATTCTAGACCTCCGAGTTGGTCTTCCCCACGACCACGTCTCAATGGATGCGGGAGCTGCAAATTCTGATCCATGTTGCTTTTCTTCCGAAAGAGGAAAGGATGATGGAATTCAATGTGAGACAGCCACCATTGGGTACCGTTGGAAGCGGAAGTCTGGGACGTTAGGGAAGGCCGGCGGAGCGCTAGGGAGATCCGGGCATTCCAGCCCCCAAGAATGTCCGCATCTGGCAATGACTCGCTCATCCTTCTTGTCTGCTCAGGTCCAGTTGACAATCTCTGAGCTCACTCTGATCAAGGATTACGTCAATCAAAGACTTCGAAATCACTCCGTCCGGCACGGTGTGCCTGTTACAATGCGAACCGTCCAAATTAGGCCATCACCTAGATCAATTCGATGCTTACTCAAACCAGTGCCAAGCACTCAGGTTACTCTCGTCGCTCTGGAACTGTGGTCCCAGATGTATGTAGGGTTGCATGTTGCATTGAGGGCACTACAGACTCTCGGAGTTCAGACCTCATCCCAACTCAAATTACGCTGGCCGAGCTATATCCCAAATGCCGCAAGATTATTCCCGCACATTCTGGAACTAAAGTTTCATCGTTGAGAGGGGGTTTCGAATGACAAATCTTTGTCTCACATAGAATTGTACTTTTGCTAATCGTATTTATACTCAGACTGATCACTTCGTCGCACGAAAAACATCCTCGAACTGATACTCATTCCACCGCACGGTAGGTTTCAGGCCGGCAAACTTCCACACGCCGTCGATCTTGCGGTAGTAGTGCTCATTGGTGGCATGGCCATGCCCCTTGAGCTTGACAGTTTGCAAGCTGCTGTCCGTGTAGACCTGGTGGGCAGCGCGCAGCTGATGGTGGCCAATGACCTCTGTATCAGAGATCTTTTCCCACCAGGATTCGCCCAGCAGATGCTGGGTCTTGATGGTGGGGTCACCCAAGAAGTCAATGTCAGTGATCATAGCCATGTAGTCTTCCGCAGACATGTCGCTCCACCTCCGCAGACCGATCTGCGTGTAGTCGACAGTGAGAGTTGGGGCGATGATGCTTCGAAGTCGATCCCAATCCTACCCTAGGTGAATGCCAGTCTCCAGACCGCTGGATGTGAGCTTACCTTGGCGTCATAGCTGTCTGCCCAGTCAAAGAGGACTTTTTTTAGGGCGAGATAGTCTGGCCGGTTAGCAAAGGTCAAACATCTTTCGTCGGCGCGTCATACCTTGGAATTCAATCGTCAGATTGGGCTTCTTTTCGACCATTGTGATGTGAGGGTATGTATGTCTGCCTGCTTGACAACTGGTATTTTTCCAACTTGAGTAATGAGGACTCGAATTTTAGGTCTCAGTCCGGCCGATGAGCAATAATAAATATCAGACCACTACACGGTCAGCATCATGCAAGGAGAAGACCGTCGCGAACAGAGCCATGTGTCTCGGATGGCGTTCTGCCTATCCCAAAGCATTTTAGCTGGGAGCGGAAATTCGCAAGCAGTAACATTCCTGTCTTAGACAATCTCGTTGCACACATTCCTTTCGGCTGAAACAATGGAGCGCGAATTCGGTAAGACCTCTTGGCATATCGATCATAATTGGGCGCTTATTGCCAATAGAAGCAGTCTGTATATAAAGATTGATCACAACCTAAAATGACCATGTACACAACTAAACAAACACTCTAAACAAACACCCTTTACATGCACTCCATTCAATCTTCAAAATGGTGAACACAGGAGCATATCTTCCTCTCAGCGGCAAGGTCGCCCTAGTGACTGGCGGCGGCCGAGGCATCGGGGCCGGCATTGCCCTCGAACTGGCCCGTCGCGGTGCCTCCGTCGCCATCAACTACGGACACAGCGCCAAATCGGCTCAAGAGGTCGTCGAGGCCATCCAGGCAATCGGCAACCAGGCGGTAGCCATCAAGGCGGACCTGACCTGCGTGCCCAACATCGAGTCGCTCATCAAGCAGGTGGCCAGCCACTTCGGCCGGCTGGACATTGTCGTGTCTAACTCCGGGGTGGAGAAGTTCAAGCCCCTGGAGGAAACGACGCTCGCGGACTTCAACGAGGTCTTTGATCTCAACACTCGGGCGCAGATGTTCGTCGCCCGCTACGCCTACGACCACATCCAGCCGGGCGGCCGGGTGATCCTCATGTCCTCCATTGCGGCGGGGCTGGGGGTGCCGGGCCACGCGCTGTACGCCGGCAGCAAGGCCGCAATCGAGGGGTTTACGCGGTGCTTGGCGGCCGATTTTGGGCGCAAGGGGTGCACGGTCAATGCGATTGCGCCGGCGGGGGTTAAGAGCGACATGTGGCGGGAGAACGCATGGCGGTATGCGCCCGGGTGCGACAAGGGCTCCTCGCTGGAGGAGATCGAGACGGCGCTGGCGAGCGGGAGTCCGTTGAAGCGGTGCGGTGTGCCCGAGGACATTGGCAAGGTGGTTTCATTCCTGGCGAGTCCGGATGCGGAATGGGTGAACGGTGAGTTGTCTCTTCCTTCTGGCCGACGCAAGGGTCACGGTGGGGATTGGAATGCTGATCATCTCGTGATTTGAACGAATAGGGCAGATTATCCCTGTCAATGGAGGGGCAAATGTCTGATTGTTAGACTGTGTTGTATGGTTACATTGAGTGTATTTGGAATTATCCTCGCACGAGTTCATCGCATAACGAGTTTGCTTTCGTTTGTGCTACTGTACCTAAAGTATAATCTTGCTATGTCAGGGCAACGAGCTAAATACGCCTGCTCGTTCGAATCTAATTCTTCCTCTTCATCATCCAGTGGTCTGTCTGTGTGTCCGTTGCGAGTGGCAAATTGTCAATTGACTTTATAAGGGCTGATCCATCGCGGTGTTGGGTTACGTTCGGAGACACCGAAGTCTTCTACAACCAGACATGAGTTCTAGAATTGAACACAGCAATGCTGTAGAGTATATCGAGATTGTCATGATCATGCTGACATGCTGCATGCTCCGAATTGACTTTTCAGAGCAGCATGTATGAGTCAAACATTGCAGAGTCCTTATGTCATGGACTCGGCGAATGTAACCCATACCGCATCCATTTTTGGATAAGACACTCAATTCCCCTGTGCAATGCATTCAGCGCATAATTCCAGACCGAGACATTATGCAGTATTGGAATTTGATCTATAATTAGACACGTCGAGTTCAGTCGGTGCCAGTTACTGCATTCGTGCCCCATCACCCAGCCACATCAAGGATTACCCAAATGGGAAATCTGTGTGGCTGGATGTATCTGCCTTGTTTGCTCAGCGTGTCCACCTTTCCACAAAGAGTATAAGTAGCAGGATAGGCGGTTATGAATTCATAGGTGCCAGAAGCCTAACCATTGCAAGTAGTCAAAATGCCACGCTGGATCCTCGGAGAAAAGTTCGATACCATCTTCCCCCACAAGGGCTCGTTGAAGGTCCTGTGGGAATCGAGATGGAAGTTTGCCGTATGTGTTCTCCCTAGAAACATAGAATACAGCTGATAGTCGTTAGTGTCAGAAATCCGTCTATCCCTTCCACGACGGCTCCATCGAGGACTTTGAGCCCATCTTCAGCCAGCTCATCTCGGTACTTTCCGTCGTCTCCGTATACCTGTGAAGCATGCTAACCTGACAGAAAAACATCAACGACGCCGCCTGCGATGAATACACGCAGGCGTTCCTCCCCACGGCATCTGCCCTCGAGCAAAAAGCCGCGCAGGCTCTCAAAGCCGGCAATAAAGAGGAGGCCGCGAACCTCCTCTGCCGCGCCGCGGTAGTCTACCGCATCTCCCGCTTCCCCTACGTGGACATCACCAAGCCCAACTCCATCAAGCGTGTTGCCTTCGAGCGCCAGAAACAGGCCTACCTGAAGGCGGCCTCGCTCTGGACCCAACCCATCCGCGAGGTCACCGTGCCACACACCTACCGCGCCGGCAACGACGGCGCCCACATCCCCATCTACATCCGCACCCCCGCCGGCGCTGATCAGTCCAACCCCGTCCCCGTCGTGCTGATCATGACGGGACTGGACGGCTACCGGCCGGACAACAGCCAGCGCACGCATGAGATCCTCGCGCGCGGCTGGGCGGTCGTTATCGCTGAGATCCCCGGCACGGCGGACTCGCCTGCGGACCCGGCGGATCCGGCCTCGCCTGATAGACTGTGGGATAGCGTGCTGAGCTATCTCGATCAGCGGCCGGAGCTGAATACCGCCAAGATGGCCGTCTGGGGGTTGAGCGCGGGCGGGTACTATGCGATCCGGGCGGCGCATACGCACCGCGACCGGCTGCTTGGGGCCATTGCGCATGGTCCGGGCTGTCACTACTACCTTGATCCTGAGTGGTTGGCGAAGGTCAATGACCACGAGTATCCGTTTGAGTACGTCCATTTTCTTAGAAGAATGAGGAGGAAGGGCTGACGAGATAGGTTGACGGCGGCATGGGCGACCAAGCACGGGTACAAGACCGTCGAGGAGTTCGTGGCCGGCGCGCAGAAGAAGTTCTCGCTTGTTGAGACGGGCATCGTCGATCAGCCCAGCTGCCGGCTGCTGCTGTTGAACGGTGTCGATGATGGCGTTGTGCCGATCGAGGATTGCCTGGTGCTGTTTGAGCACGGCTCGCCCAAGGAGGGACGGTATGTCATTCTCTCCTCTTCTCGTTTCCCTGGAGAACAAGAGTATACTGACTTGTGCAGATTCTACAAGGGTCTCCCACATATGGGATATCCCAACAGTCTTCCTGTGGCCTACGAGTGGTTGGAGCAGGTTCTGGCTTCGCCTTTGAAGACGAAGAACTGATCGAAGATGTCTTAAAAGTTCGGGCTATGTCACTTTTAGCACTCTACCTGATATTAACGAATACATCTCTAGCATTGGCAATCTGAATATCTGTATTGAATGGTGACTTCTGTAGCTGTAATCTGGGTCTACAGCCCAAACAGTCCATCTGCTATGTGCCTTGTCTTTCTACTGCTAGTGAGACTCGACTATATGGATGCACCTCGATAATCCCTACGGTTCTGGTACGTAGGTAGCGAGCTCGAAATGTATTACTAATGTATTACTATGCTACCGCGCTTATCCAGAGTACTTTAACACTGACGTTTCCTATTCGCTCTTGTATACAAGGTATTAACTAGTGATAGCTCAGCATGTAGACGGAGGTACGGCACCAAGAACACTCTATTGGCATATCTACCAGAGAATAATATTAAAGATAATCCAGTCAAGCTATAAACAAGAAAAGAACTATGAGGCGCTCGCGCCGTCCTCACTGTCCGCCATGAAGGGGTCTCCACCATGGCTATTTTTCACACCAGAAGATTCAACATGACTAGACTTGCCACCGGAATGGTATTCCGAGTCGATGATAACGGGGCCAGGAACATAGCCAGCGGGATAGCCCTGTGCGTAGGCTGGGGGATAGTTGTTCGGTGGTGGCGCTGCGTTGCTGGGTTGACTCCAGGGCTGAGGAGTATACTGAGCAGGAGGTGAGCCCGGTGAGCCGCCAGGTTGAGGAGTATACTGCGGAGGAGAGGATGGGCCCGAGTTACCCCAAGGCTGAGGAGTATACTGAGGAGCAGGAGGCGAGCCCTTTGAACCCCCAGGTTGAGGGATATACTGAGCAGGAGGTGAGCCCGTTGAGCCCCCAGGCTGAGGAGTATACTGAGCAGGGGGAGATAGGCCTTGGTTACTCCCAGGCTGAGGGATATACTGAGCAGGAGGAGAGCCCGTTGAACCTGAACCCCCAGGTTGAGGGGTATACTGAGCAGGAGGCGAGCCCGCTGAACCCCCAGGCTGAGGGGTATCCTCAGGAGGAGATGAGGGCGGATTGGTGTTTGCAGGAGGCGCATCATTTGGAGGCGTGTTACCACCCCGGGGTGTGCCATAGCTGGGACAGATTTTCTGCTGGTCCAAGGGTACTGAGATATCGTGCATCTGCGCCGGGGCTTCAATAATGGTGCCCGTCAACCCCTTGGTGACATGCCACTCGATATGGCAGTGGATGAGCCAAACTCGTAGGACAGGTCAGTATGCATCATCTTCACTGGAGTAACAGAAACTTATCTGGGTTATCCGCGCGAAAGCGGAGCACCGCATGTCCATGGTTCTGGACCATGATGGTATCCCGTTTCACCGGAGTCGAAGAAATGTTTGCAAAGTAGTCGTTAAAGTATCCGCCCTCGGGAATCGTGCGCTGCAGCACCTGGAACTGATGGCCGTGCAAGTGCCAGGGGTGCAGGTTGCCGTGGCGGTTGTTGATGATTATCTCCACTACCTCGCCGTATTGGATCACGAAGGGGTTGACCTGTCCGTATATCGACGAATCGGAAGAGTTCTCTGGGCTTGCTGCCAGCGCCGTGTACATTGTGGGCTCCTCCTGATCAACGTATGTCTGGTCATTGATGGTGAACACGCTGCGGCCGTCGCGTACAGTCACGCCGGTGTTGAAGATGATCTGGCGGTCGACTTTGTCGAGGAGGGGCTCATGATTTGCAGGCACGAAGACGAGATCGTCGACAAAGTCGTTGTTCGGGTCGAGATCGTGGATGTCAGGCGGGGGAGGAAGCTCCTTTGCTTCGTCGTAGACCAGCCAAGCCGTCGCATTGGGGTTGAAACCCTCCGGGATAGATCGATTCTCGTAGAAGAACATCATGTTGACGTCCATCGAGTCCCAGATGGCATAGTTGGCGTTGGCGTTGTCCTTTGTCTTGAGAAGAATGCTCATGCGTTGGCCCGTGGCCAGGCGAATCTTCTTGTCTCCCACCGGATAGGTGTCCACCCAGACGCCGTCCACCTCAACGACACTGATTTCGTGGTCATCAAACACAATAACGTGGCCGGGCCAGTTGCCAACACAGATCAAATGGATGAGGTACGTCTTGTTGGGCTCCACACGGAGAGTGGTGGAGTTGAATCCCTCGTTGATCAATGCTGCCGCTGGCAAGGGTTCATTCACACCAGCCTGAGCGCCTACGCTGTCAGCCTCGTACTGCTGCAGCAGAACGGGCATTTGTTCGTGGTAATGGTCGGTCAGCGTGAGGGTAAACTCGTCGTCGTATGCAACTGGAGGCGAGGGATCCCGGACAATGAACGGACCCCGGAGTCCGTCGGGATACTGGCCCATTTCGTGCGAGTGATACCAGTAAGTACCGGTTTGATTGACCTGTGCCGTGAGTATAAACAGTATAATCTTCATGGCGAGTCGAGAACTTACATTGAATTCATAGCGCATGCTGTTCCCCGGAGGCAACGCACACTGCGTCACCTGGTTCGAGCCATCCATCGTTCCGGTCATGTATTGATGGAAGCCATGCCAATGGATTCCTGTGGACTGATTCCCCAGACCATTGTGCACATCGACAATGAGTCGATCGCCCAGGTCAGCATTGACAATCGGACATGGCCACTCGTCGTTAATCCCGATCATGGGACGGCCAAAGCCATCGGGCGCTGCCCACACCCAGGTGATGTTCCAATCGAGATGGATATCCTTGGCCGCGGTGAAGCCCACGAGCCAGGAGAGAAGGAAAGCCCTTGAATGGAGCATAGTGTGTCGCTGGCCTATGTCGGTGGCCGGTTGTTGGAGGAAAGATACTCTTCTGAACCCATCGAGACGGTATAGCGAAGCTAAATAAACTCATTCACGGGCCAATGAATGCGGGAATTGTAAACAATAACAACTATGAGCTAGCACTGACATCGGAGTAGTGTGAGGCAAGGGGGGATAGGCGAGGAATGCAAGGGGCCAGGACATCCGAATGTAGTAATCGTTGGGAGACTTTGGATGTCAATGATTCAAGATCCTTCAACGTAGGAGGAAGAGAGGTGGAAAGAAGGGATAAGACGAGCCCAATTCCCCTGTTAATTGTTCCTTGATGCCCGCGGAATGCCCTGATCGGTATGAGATCAAGGACAATAATATTCCCCACTCTATATCTATCCGAGAGTCAATCCTGGGTTCACCTACATTCCCAGACTCTAAACATGACGTAAAAGATAAACAAATATTAAATGGTTATGCGATGAATCCTATGTACTGAAGATTCATGAGGGTGTCCGCTCCTACAGTCACATAGGAGTAATCATGTTCGCATGCACTTCAGGCCAAACATCCACCCCGTCCATCAGAATTAGTCCCATCCCCGAGGCCAGATGAGTTGTCATATGGCAGTGCAAGAGGAACGGACCCGGATTTTCGACATGGTACCGGATAGCAGTCCACGTCTCTCCCTGCGGCGAGGTAGTAAACGTATCTCTGTAGATAGGAGTCTTCAAGAAGCTCTGCGGGCTCGCCTCCTTGGCTTCTTTTATCGATGTCCAGTTGAACTTGCCGTGGCCCGTCCCCAAGAGGAAGGCTTTGTTGGAATGCTTGTGCAGAGGGTGAGGAGGCTGGATTGGGGTAGTCTTGCCGACCACCAGCTGGAAGACAATATCGACCCAAGTATCGTTGCGAGTGGTGATCTTGAGCGCGTTCGCCAGCTCGGGAGCTTCAGGGTCCAGAATCGCTGGCGACAATTCACTGAGGTGGTTAGGCAGGAAGGCTGCTCCGTCCAGAGACCACTGCCAGGAGGAGTTGGTGCGTCCTAGCATCAGAATGTGAAAGTCATCGGGCTCGGAGGCAGGACTGATGGCCGGGTACGGAGGCAGATTATTCGTGTCCAGCGGGATGACCTCGGCGCTGATGTTACGGCTTCCGTAGTCGATGTACGGCTGCGATGGGCGCTGGCTGGTTTGGCCGCCCTCGTAGGTGACCGTCGCGAACCCGGAGACGATCTGGTTGCCGCCGTCGTTGGCCACGCGCATCTTGTAGTTGGCCGGTTCCTTGTCCAGCTTGACCATGACCGAGTACCGCTCGCCGTTGTATAGCTTCATACTGTGCGCCAGCTGCGGCTCGATGTACCGGCCGTCAACCTCATACACATACATGGGGTGTTCGTCGATGGAAACGACCAGCACCTTGAGACTGGCTGCACTGATGAAGTGGAAGCTTGCCCATCGGTGCCTGGCATCCACTGTGAAGATTGTCTCCTGGGTGGTGCTGGGGTGACAGCCGTCATTCAGGCCGGGTGGGAGCTTCTCAGGGTGATGTTCCCAGTCGCCTTGGATGGGAAGCACGAATGGCAGACATCTTTTCAGTCAGCATTATCTCGGTTCTGTGATGTACATGGATTGACTCACCCCTTGTCGGTCAGCGAGGCGTTGAGGATGGCCAATTCCGGCGGCGGGACCATTTGGGTCATCTCCTTGGGGTCCTGGCAAAACACCGAGCCGCGGCCGTTGATGAGAACGCTATCGGCGCAGCTGATATGGTCAGTTCACGTCCAGTGGGAAAAGGTCCTGTCAGACGCACAAGATATCGTAGCCGGTCTCTTCCATTGCCTTCATGTACTCTCTGCCGGTCAGATGATCCCAGTCTGACAGCGTGACAAGGTTGCCATAGCGCTCGGCTTGCTTCATGGCCTGAATATCGGCCGGATCATTGGAGATCATTGAAAATGGGGAATCTCTGTTAGGTGAAGGTCTATCTCTTCGTTAATATGAGTCTTGTCTTGCCTTACGTTGAGATCTCACCTGATACGAATCGGTCCGTATAGTCCGTCCATAATTTCAGCCTTATCATGAGCATGGTACCTGAGACGTTAGCTTTTAAGATATCCCTTGGAGAAACACACTCACCAATAAGTCCCATAAGTATCTGCTCGCCATTCGTAGGTGTACGATTGGCCCGGTTGAATAGCCCATTGCGAGAGGCCAGTAACTCCGTCAGCCCACGGGGTATCTTTCTGTCTATATCACGTCAGAAGAGTCATCCCCTGATAGTAAAGTACTTACTCGATGCCGTGAAAGTGAATGGATGTATTGAATGGCAGGTGGTTGGTGACATCAATCTACCAAATCAGTATGGCCATCTCTATATGCTGCACTGCTGCCATAAACTTACAATCGCCTCGTCGCCCTCGTCAAGAATGATCGAGGGACCGGGAAACTGACCATTGACAAAGATCATCTCCCGGCTGACACCATTGGGACTGCCGGTTTCCCATGTCAAGTCGAGGGAATAGTGCACCTTGGCTGCATGCGCGATCGCAGCCACTCCCAGCAAGGAAGCTGATTGATACCATATCATTTTGTCGTGTATGAATGAATCGAAGACAGAAACAAGACACAACCAACACACTCTGATCAAGCTGATCCATCTTTTTATGATACAATTCAAACATATGACCCATATTCCCGTTTCCGTGGCAATGACTGAAAACAGTCGGTCAATCAAGAAGTTATTGCGAGCAGCGCCGGCAAGCCCCCTACATTCTCCCCCTTGCATACAAACAAATATCCTAGACTACATACGCAGCGGAAGGGATCAGCCGTCATCCTGTAGCTATTGTTTGTTGTTATTATTCAAAGTTCTGACTATGTGAGCCTCTGTCGATCGTTGGACGTTCCCAGCACATGGTCCACTCCTTGGCCGGCTTGGGCTGATCAGCTCGAATAGTGAACTATTCTAGAATCAAGGGCAAATGATTACCCATTCCGGTTGTAATGATAACATGAGCCATAGATTGATAGTTCACAAGCTTTGAAGTGCTGCTGGAAGAATTGACAGTGGTCAATACAAGCCAGGCCAGCGTCTGATATATGTCAGTGACTGTGCATCGAAGGTTACAGCAATGTACTAAACTATAGCTATCGTTATTGAATATTGTATATTGAAGCTGTAATTGATTGTATGTGAAGATGGTATGGACAACTGCAACCTTATGGCCGCTGAATATATATATACTGGGCGCTGTTTATATGCCACACCTTTAGCATAACGTACATCAGATAAAAACAACCTCTCATTAAACTCATTCACTAGGTCCACTGTCCTGTTTCATATTTAGAAATAATCATAATAAATAGATGACACCTTTAATCAAAATAAACTCTGAGTTGATGTTGTCAAACACAGATGCATTCAGCAGTGGTGACATCAGGCGTGTATCATCCATCTATTGCCACTGCCACACATAAAATGCGCTTCAAGGACCATATGTTTTTTCAATTACTCACTAAATATATCAAAAACTGTATTAAGTCAAGTGGATTGAATCTCTGAACTCAAGATGAGCGAACCCATAAACAGCGACAGTACATATGGCACCTACGACGCCCAAGCATCTACCAACTACGGCGTCCGTGGGACCAGACAGCTCAACAACAGAAACAATAAAAACAAACCCATGAGAAAAGAATACTATGCCTGCGGCATCAATGATATCGGCTGGTGGTACGACTATGACTACAAATCACCTGGTCTTGGCCTGGGAGACTATACGACATCCGCCACGGAAGCACCGATCGAGAGATCCACAGCTGGAGCTTCTCAGGATACGAGCGAGAAATAGAGGTCTTGAGCGAATATAGCTGGGACGGGTTGGGAGTGTTGGGGGGAATCAGGCGGGATGTATAATAGGCGGATACATGCAATATGCGGCTAGAATTTGGTGTATATGAGTACATATTTAACCCAAGACGACCCATACAATGCTATCCAACTAAACAGAGGACACGAAGTGGACTGCAGCCAAGACTCTTAATAAGATCGTATCTGATGGAAACAACCATAATTAAGCTAACGAAACAACACCCCGACAGCCTGCAGCCAATGACTCACATCAGCGCCCAAAGTCTAATCTGTAGCACCATGTTTCTTTTTCCATCCCAACATCAAGAAAGCACAATGACAATGTCCATCCAAATCAGAGAAGCCACTCAGGATGACATCTCTCAAATCCATGCCATCTACAGCTTCTACGTGCGCGAGTCAGTCGCCACATTCCTCCGACATCCCCCTCCCCTGGAATCCCTTATCTCCTCTTTCCGAGACATCCAGTCCCGCGGATTACCCTATCGCGTTGCAGTCGACACAACCGGCAAAGTCCTAGGGTATGGTTATCTCGCTCCGTTCAATGGCACACGCATGGCCTACGCGCCGAGTGTCGAGGTATCCCTGTACGTTCACCCAGAATATACATCCAAAGGCGTTGGGGGCCGTCTCCTCTCGTCCATTCTGGAGTCTGTCGAGTCAGAAGCGGGGGTTTGGCACCGCGCGCGCGAACACCAGGGCTACGAAACGCATGTCCAGGTAATTCCAGAGGACGAAGGTCGAGTGCGTAGTATCATTGCCTGTATGTCGGTTGACACTACCGGGAAGGAAAATGGTGAGGGTTTGCGAAAGTGGTATGAACAGCGCGGGTTTGTGGAGAGAGGACGACTGAAGAATGTGGGACATAAGAAGGGGCGATGGTATAATGCCTATTCATATGCTATTATAGTTTATTTACTAACCTGAGTAGGATTGATACGGTCTATCTTCAATACAGCGTTTGTCGTGATGATAACCTCTGAGACGTCTATCAATGTGCTGTTGATTGGATCATCTAGAGTCATGCCTATATTTATACAGGATCTAGACAGTCACTCGGAGATTTAATTCGAATTTCATCTCAAGGTCAACGAGCTCAGAATTCACTGTTATTAGCCACTAGCCTACCTGTGTTTCTATTCAGATCTAGAGTATACCTAAACAGTAAGGGTGAATGGCCAATCACTACGAGGAGGCTAGCAAGAGATCACTGGCTCTTAACATCTCATGGAAGATCAAGACTGAGGGGGATTTCAGGGTGTGTCTACAAGTTGAGAGAAGATTCACGGATATTATAAAAATACTATTATAGATCCCCGATCAACCCTCCAAGAAAGCCCAATGCGATACCTCCTCTAATCTGGTCAGCAATCAATACAGCAGAAAACGATAACGAAAGGAACTCACCCTTCATTCCCTGCAACGCCTCCGCAGCAATCGCATAATTCGCCAGAATCTTCGACACAAGCCGGAGATTCTGCTGCAATTCGTTCAAAAACCCCCTGAGCGACTGGCCCTTGGCGGACACGGAGTCCTCGGGACTCTTGGCATGTTTTGCCCGCGCCTTGAGATACAGCATCAGCATCGCGTAGCTCGCCTGCATTATGCAGCAGGCGAAGGTTGGCATCGCTCGGGGGATTTCTACGCGGGAGTCATCTGACAGATACGGAGGCAGGGTCAAGGGGATAGTATGGTCCGGATTCGGGTAGGGGAGGTTATCGACCAGGGTGACGATGTTCAGGGCAGACTGGAGACATATCTTGGATGATGCATGCGAGGAGAACGGAAACGTGAGATCGGGGAGGTCAGTTTTCATGATTGACGGGAGGGGGATATCTTCCGGGGGCGAGGGGATGGCGGATTCCTCAGACTCGGCGCCACAGCATTCGGGTTGGAGATCACAGTGGCGTTTGCGGAAGATGGGGACGTCCGAGAAGGCGCAGAATCGGTGGACTTTGATGCGAGCGCTGGAATGGTCAGCAACAGAATAATTGCAAGTCGAGTGGCGTACCTGTGTAGCTTGATCTCCGCGATCTGGTTGATTGTCCGAGAGGCAATCTTTTCCGGTGAGTCCAAGGGAGAGATAATCGTGGATAAGGAGCACCGCCTGCAAAGAAGAAGAAGGGCCACGATTTGATGGTCTAGTTCTGTCATTCGACTCGAGATCCAAGAGGCTTTGAACCGAGATTTGACGGTCTGGTCGAGATCGTGGACAAACGTGGTGGCCTCCAGTATGGTTTGCTGCGCCTCAATGAGGAGTCTCCATCCCTGCCATCAATCAAGGGTTAACCAATTTTTATCATATAATAGATGATCTGGAAGAGGTTCCCACCTCGGGATACGGCGTCACAAAGCGTGGGTCGTACAAGTTGAAAGCAGCCGGCTATAAAGATCAGACCAAGGTCCGCGGAAGAATCTAGGATAACGTACCATCCCGCTGGCTATCGAGCCTTGACAGACAGTCAAATACTACAATCGTTAGCCAGAGTCATGTACTTCGAGAACAAACACAAACAGTAATCCACCACGCTCTCCTGCGCGCTTCGGCGTACTCGTCGTCCTCGACCATCTCATGCAACGACATGCTCATCGCAGCTGTCAGGGCCTGTCCCGCCCGGTTGCACATCTTTCTGATATTCCCACGCTGGGCGTATTCATAAACACTTAGTAATACAAGTGCCAGAACAGCCTCGATTGGGACGGGCACTTTCGGATGGAATGGCTGCCGGGCGATCATCGGGGCTCCGTCACTTAGTGCTCTGGACGGTTCAGACGAGGAGTCTAGTAACTCCAGATCAGCCTCTACCGCCTCTAGAGCAGACTGCGCAAAACTATGGGCCACGTTTCTTCGAAGCCGCGTGTACTCTGGCGTCCACGGTTGCTTGATCCCGGGGTGCGGGATGAGAACGAGGATGGCAGATATGGCCAAGCTCAGCGGACTGGACGGTCGGAATGTCGAATGTTCATTTAGTGGACGATTGTAGGCCGGGAGTCGTTCCGGAGAAGGGAGGATAGGGTAGTAGAGATGGATGAAGACGTAGTAGGCATCGAGTCTGACTCGTCAGTAGGCTGTCTGTCGCGACGGATTTTCAGGTGGCGTACATGTCCTCATCGCTGCCATATGTCTGCAATAGTTCTGCAATGGACTCGTCGCTTTCAGATAGAAGCGGATTCCCATTCTCAACCCCGAAGAGACGGTCAAAGATGTGTTCCATCTCGGCCACCGAGCTTTCGACGCTGCGTAGTCCAGCACCCGGTCGCCCTAGACTCATCAAGTGATCGAGAATGTCTGATCCGTTAGTAATTTTAGAAACCAAGGTTTGATGCGGCCAGTGTACCATCCTCATTGTTCGAATTCCACGATTCCTCTGCACTAGGTGTTGACACCTGCCGACTTTCACCATTCTCATCTACAGTTTGTACAGTCGACGGGGACGATGGTCTGCTCTTGCTCTTGCTCTTGTTGCGAGGAATTCTCGCTCCCCCCCGCTTGCTGGGAACATAGCAGCATGCTCTCTCCCGGGAAATGCAATTCGCACATTTTTCCTGCCCGTCACATCGGATCCGTGATGCGCGACTGTATCAGTCATCAGCTGCGGCTCTATTTCGGTGGTTAGATGGATTACCAGGCCAGACAGGCAACCTTGACAGGTGGACGGCGAGATGTTCGGCGTACGGGGGTGGTCATGGTGGCTCACGATGATCATTACAGAATGGGAGCAGATGCCGTTTGAAAATTGCTGTGGTGTTTGCTCGTGGCAGAATTTGAAGAGATCCCGTGTGCAATCCCCGAGAGCAGACACCGAGCGGAACTCCATATAACATTGATAAGTTAGAATCGTATGATTTGTGGAGAATTGGAAATCATCGTCTTATTGAATTTCGATCAGATTATTTTCTAATATTCATTCAGAATCTGCAACTATAATCCCCGCTTATCGGAAGCAGAACATGCAGACTTCCAATTCCAGTCTCATTACCATTGACAACTAATAAAAAGTACAAGCAGAGAATAAGAAAACAGAGAGGAGAGTGTCAAAAGGCAGCCATGTCTCACTTCTCATTCTCAGCCTCCTGGCTCACGGCCTCCAAAGGCGTCGACAGTCCAACCCGGTCCACCGTACGGGTATAGGCAACTCCCCCGTTCACACGATCTTCATGAACGATCAGGTCCTTGCGGTTGGTGTCAACCAACAGGCGGATGAGGTCCGGACGCATGTAGTGGCCTCCCTGGGATGCATTAGCTTCGCTCAATTATGCAGTGTCCGACTTACAAAATCAGCGAGGGCCTTGGGGAGGTGGCATTCGTCCAGATCAATCTATGAAACATTTAGTTTTTACACATACACCACGGACTGCTGTGCTTACGTCAACAAAAAGAAGGCCTTGAAAATCCTTGTCCGGGTGCGCAACAAGATTCTGTCCGTCTGGACCAAAGATCCGACCATGACCGTTGTAGATATGAGGGTCCTCCAGCTCCTTGCCCGGGGGCGTGTTGAGCTTGATTCCCTCGGCGGTGATGGTCTGCCATGGAGCCAGGGTGAAAGTGCCCGTTTCGATGGCATACGCGGGCGTGACCAGCTAGCCAGCTATTAGTTCAGAACGGAAGATGCCCAGAGTGACAAATTGCTTACGTCCGCATTCGCCTCAGCCACATTGGTAAATGGGTCCGGGTACTTGAGCGTCTCCTTGCCCGGGTAGAGGGGCCAGGCGGCGACATGCACCTGTTCGCCCAGCGAGGCCGCATACGCCTTCATGAACGGGTTCATGTTCTCCCAGCAATTCAGGTGGCCCACACGGCCGATCTCCGTCTGCGTCACCGACTCGGTCGTGTCGCCCGTGCCGTCGCCAAAGACCAAGCGCTCGACGTGGGTGGCCCGGATCTTGCGGCGGTGGTTGAGGATATCGCCGGTGGGAGAGATCAGGACCTGTGTCGTGTACAGACTTGCAAGGTCGACCTCGGAGTAGCCCAGGGAGACATAGATCTTGTTGGCGCGGGCGGCGTTGCGGATGCGGTGCATCTCCTCCGAGTCGGAGGGAAGGCTGTTCTCCTTGTACTTCTTTAGGAGAGGCAGGCTTTCCTGGTAGTTGACCTTCCAGGCCCAATAGGGGTATCCAGGGATCCCTGCAGAGTCAGTAGTCAACACAGCTGAGGAATACCAAGAGGTTACTTACATAGTTCAGGGAAGGCGATGAATTTGCAGCCAGCTTTGCCGGCTTCGTCAATCCAATGGATGGTACGGCGGACAGATTCCTCGAGGTCGAACCAGCCAGGCTCAGCGTTGACTGCTGCGGCCTTGTACTTCTTCAAGATGGGTGCCATGGTGCGAGAATATATGAGTCTGACTTGGTATTCGTTCTTCGGTCTTGTGGGCTGATATGAAGAGGACAGAGAGTCAAGTCTCGGGACCTTTATATATGTGTTAATTGGACATCAAATACGTTGTACTTGAAGCTGCATGATCACATCAGTCCATTCGGACCACAACTCGTCGGTCTTTGCATATTGCACTCAAGTAACACAATGGGACTGCGTATCATCTTCCTCGGGATCTGTATGCGGTTCAAGATCATACGATTATCGCAATTAATGTAAGAGAAGCAGTCAGCAATATGGATCTGACCTGCATAGATACAGTAATCGTGATTAGTGACGCGCCTTGTCTGACATGGTGTCTCTCGGTGTATGCTGTTTATCTGCAGATCCCGAGCAAAGACCAGGAATGCCAAGCAGAACTGCGGAGTCTTGCACAAGTCCAACCATGATGGTCCCACTGTACTACCATATACTCCGCTCATCTCACTCGGCTTCCTCTGACCAAAGCATTCCCTCTGAGATAGTATCCTCCCAATGCCACAGCAACACTGACCGTACCCCAGAGAAGCGAGGTGTTACTGATCAACGTCCTCTCATTCACCCGTCCAATATTCGTTTCTTTCTTCTTTGCAATCAAAGACTTGCCGGTTCCTTCGGCAATATAATCATTCCACCGGACGCTGGAGAGTTCGTTCTGGTAGTCAACGACCGTGCTGTGCCAGTTATTGGTGATGCGTCCATCTTCGGTCTTGTACCAGCTGCTGCAGTCAGGGTCGGCAAAACTGGTTTCTCTCAGGGCTGCCTGGATATCATCGTTGAACTTTTTCACAGCTTCCGGCTTAGGCCGCAGAGATAGCCTCTGACCGTCCCTCTGCGCCTGGAGTATCTGGCTCACGAGTGCGCTGATGTACCTCGATTGAGCCTCGATCATCAGGATAATCGAGTTATGGCCTGAGCCGTCAGCATGTCTCCATTATTGAAAGTGAGTTACTCACCCAGATTAGTGTTTGGCCCATATAGCATGGCGAAATTAGGCAGATCCTCCACCGTCACGCCGTGGTACGCCATCGCCCCCTCTTTCCAGATATCCGATAGCGACCGACCATTCGCCCCCTTGATCTGGATGGGATACATGAACTCGACCGTTCTGAATCCCGTCGCTGCAACAATGAGGTCAAACTCCTTCACCTCGCCATCAGCAGTCTCAATCCCCGTTTCCGTAATCCGCTGGATAGGACGAGTCTCCAGGGCTACATTCTCCTTGCTCAGTGTAGGATAATAATCATCCGAGAGAAGCACCCGTTTACATCCCGGAGAGTAATTCGGCGTCAGTGCCTCCCACAAATCTGGCCTATCGGGCAACTGCGCCCGCATGGTATCAAGGCACGTCTTGCGGATTTCATCCGAGAGCGCCGAATTCCCATCAACGACCGCACCGAAGAACCATTCCCGGAAGTCCATCATGAGCGCGCGCTTTCGCCACTTGATGGGCGGGATATATGTCAGTAGAGCCTTTTGTACCGCACCCACGGGCCTGTCAAGTCTCGGCATGATCCAGTTCGGGGTACGCTGGTAGACGGAGACGTGCGACGCCGTTTTGGCGATTTCGGGGATGATCTGGGCGGCGGTTGCCCCTATTCACTATTACTTCGTATCGCATTGAACGATATGTGGTGCGACTTACCATTTCCAATAACGGCGATTCTCTTTCCCGTCCAGTCGTAGCTCCAATCCCACCGGGCAGAATGCATCAGCTTGCCCTTATAGTCTTCCAGTCCGGGGATATCAGGCATGCGGGGGACGTTCAGCTGCCCGACAGCGGAGACGAGAAAGTCGGTCGTAATTTCGTATGACTCGAGGTACTGGCTATCCTTGCCTCCGGAGACATTGACCCTGACCTTCCATTTGAGGTCGGCGTCATCCCATCGTGCCTCCTCCACAGCCGAGTTGAACCGGATATGCTTGTACAGGCCGTACTTTTGAGCGACGCCAATCAGATAATCCTGTCTCGGTCAGCTGTGGACCTGATTTATCATATGACGGCAGTACCAGGATCTCCTCTTGGCCTGGATATTCCCTGGTCCAGTCGGGCTTCTGTTCAAACGAGTAACTGTACAGGGAAGCCCAGACGTCGCAGCATGAGCCGGGGTACCGGTTATCATTCCACGTCCCTCCGACCCCGCTACTCTTCTCCAGGATGATGAAATTGTGGCATTTGTTTCGCTTTATGAGGTCGATTGCTGTGCATAATCCTGGTCTCGTTGTCAACAGCCTGTACTTGAACTGGCTAGAAAAGCGTCGTACACACCCGAGATGCCAGCTCCGATGATGACTGCCGTCGAGCGGGTAAAGTCCTGGTTTCCTACATGTCTTTTATCTGGAGCCATCTTTACAATTGAAAATGTTGAATTAAGTGTCTCTTGGCTCACTACAAACTACCATACCAGAAAATTTATATCAAGAATCAGCACCCCGCACGAGTCACCGGCAATCCACAATTCACAGCTTTGTAAATACCTCGGATGGTGGACGCGTACGCAGTTATGACTTTATCATCGGGGAGAACTATCCTTGGAAGATACCCTAAGCAGAACTCGGAATTAGGAGCTCTGCATGCGGGGTTTGCGGGGATTAAGGTTCATGTTGAGAGTTTCGCAGAACTTTTTGCGATCTGCCGAGGATGTCGTGCCGCATCGTCAATGTTGATCAATTAATTTGCAGATCATGGAGTCTATGAATTGATTTGATGGGCTGACGGCAGAGGTAAGGAGGGGACTACTGTGTAGCGTCGGTAATGAGGCCGCATGCTCAATTTGACCTTACTGATCCCTAGACACAATTCGTCTTTTCTAAACCCAGATACTTCCTTGCATCACTGCTTGCTGCGGTGGCCGAGCTCGTATTTCTCTGGAAGTGGATCATCCTCGAAGGCAACCTTGTAGGATATATTCTGCCTCACTGGCCTGTAGACTCAACCTTCAGCCCAGGAACCAGGTGAGAACAAAGCCTTTTCGAAACAGGGGCAGAAGATCTAGCCACCAGTCGTGGCATTGACTTCTTTAATGTATCTCATATTATAGATTTAGGTCGTCCAGCTACATGAAAATCATATTATTCGTATGTTGAATCTTTGAGTCGCTGATCTAACCGATTCGAAGTTAGCTCATAAAGCAATAAATGGACAGATTTCCTATCGTAAGGCAAGATGGCCGAGTTGGTCTAAGGCGTGAGGTTAAGGTCCACCTTGATACTAAACTCTTAGAGTTTCCTCATCATCGTATGATGGCGTGGGTTCGAATCCCACTCTTGTCAATTCACTTTCTTTTTTTTCCCAACATAACTTGTTAATTTAGTTTTTGCTAATATATTTTGCTTAATTTCCAAACATAATTTCATAAGATTGGTAAAGTATTGGGCTCTGAAGCCCTAGTCCTGCGCTTGGCCCTCAATCGACTGTCCTGTCACTGTTCGCCAAATATATATCTGGTACATGCCAACGGTATGAGAATACTTGAACGATATCTAACTGTCCTGAGAATTCTGCTATCAAATGATGGGAAATGGCAAGACATAATGCATATCATGTATATTCAAAGAAAGTCTATATACAAACCCAAGTCTAAACTTCCCCCCATCAATGAATCCGTAGACGCCATGATCTAGTATAATTCTCGTGTAGTCATCATACGCTTCAAACATTAACCCAAAACCAAATGCCGTGTCGTGCACATGCCTTAGTTCGCAGTATTGGCGCAAGTAAAGCTAGAGTTGGAGGAGTCGTCATGGATAGCCTTGCCGGAGACGTACAATCCCAGGCCACACTGCCTTTGATTAGCCTCTTCTTAAATTAGAACCCAAAGAAAGAAAACTTACCATGGTGGCACCGATACAGACAATCAACATGTTGATGATAGTCAAGCAGATCTTCCGAGGAGAGGAAAACCATCTACCCCAGTTGATGTGCAACCAGTACACACCAGGGAGACCGTAACTGAACCAACTGGCGAAGAGAGAGCTCTGAGTCCAGTTAGCTTTTGATCCCAAGAGGTCGAGGTTTATGACATACAATCAAGCTGACAATATTGGTGAAAGAAGGAATACCCTCGGCGATGATCCAGGCAATAATCCAGCAACTCAATCCAATTGCAATCCATGAGCCAACAGAGAGAAGATCGCGCTTGTGCATGCGACCAGAGTTGCGGAAGATGCGGACATAGATGTATTTCAGTCCAACGTGGCCATTGACGACACCGGCTCCCACAATCTATCATATTGTGAGCGTCCGCACATGAGGGCATGAGATAGGATTTGGACATACAGTAGGAATAGCAATACCGTAGGCAACCTTCTTCAGCAAAGGACCGGCAGAGCCCAGCGCCGGCGATACAATGTCGTTTCCAACGTAGTAATAGATGACGATGGCCGCTGTGACGTAGAGTGCAATCTCGAAGAACTGCAGCATGCACAGGGACTTTGTAAACTCTTTGGGGTCCTCCATTTCAGCAATGAGACCAAAGAACGCCACGTGGGCACAGTATGCGAAGACAATGTTAGTCACACCATTGAAGGCGTGATAGATGTTGGTCTCAGTGGTAATACTGATGTTAGCTCCTCCCTTGTACTGGACGGCGACTCCAATCATGGTGATCATCACCGCGGAGAAAATACTCAGGAAAGCTGGAGTTTGTCAGTAGTCAGTTCCAGGGAACAATCCAAAGGGCACTCACATGCAAAGGAGATATATGTCAAGTTCTTGATCGTCCGAGGCAACGAGAGCACCATACAGATGATCATGCCGACGATACTAAAGACGATCGAGCAGGTACCGTGGTCCGTAATTGTGTTCATCATGACGGTAAAGGTGACAATATGACTGCCCATAATAAAGATTGAGAACAGAATCTGGCCCAGACCGAATAGCTCGCGACCGAATCGACCCATGAGGATTTCTCCCGCATCGGCAAGGTTGTGGATATGAGTATAGCGTTGTCGGAACTGTCCAATGGTATAGCCCGTGTACAGTGCCAGGATACCGAGGCCGACTATCAAGATGATCGCGCTGCGACAATTAGTGCCGAGCGCGGATGCCGTCAAGCGCACACTTACGGGACCGAACCGAGAGCTTTCAGAGTTGCCGGCAAGGAGAGTACACCGAGAGAAACCGATTCAGCGATCATAACTAATCAGGGAGACGCGTCAGATTCACGTCGACTTGACCGTTTTCCGTTCAGCAGCTTACACATTCCACATTGCCTGCACACGTTCTCCGTCAGCGATCAATTCCCTTGTCCTAGACAGACAGGGACGTGCAATACATACCACCACTTGAGGGTCTTGTACTTGACTTCAGCATTTTGCTCGTCGCCGAAAGGATCGATGTAAGGGGTATTGTCGATTGGTTTCAAGTCGGCACCGTCATCAATCGCCTTCTCTTGATCCTGCTGCTTGGCCTCGATGGGTTCCGATGGTGGGGGGACGCCCTCCAACATCATTGTCTTCTTTCTTCTTGTGCTCCGGGATGGACAGTGACGAGAACGAACTCTACCGAGCAACGGACGGAGGACGAGCTATTTGACGAGTCGACAAAACGAAAGAGAGGACGAGGATGTGATGATAAGAGTGGCAGGTGAAAAAAAATTTCTGGACGTCAGCCAGGTGGGTCGTGGCAATGGATATTGGTGTTGGTGTTGACTGGAGAACGCGGAGATATCAGTTGACTAAGAAAATCGATTGGTAATTGCATTAGAAAACAATGAGATAAACAATTCCAGAAGACATGCAGAGCCCCCAGATTCCGGAGCACAATCGGCAGTAATGGACCGAGTGTCATGGCTGCTGCTGTTTCTGAATCTGGCATGGAAAGTGTCATCGTCTAGGTGAACTTCCTAATCTGCATGCAGCGATTCAAGCTCTGCTAAGGTACAGATCCTGCGGCTGTGGAGCTTATTTGTGACTAACAGTAATCAACATCCAATCATCACTGAGGATTGTTCAACAATTGAGTAACAAGAATGGCTCCACTTCCGCCCTGTGCCGCCGCAACCGAATCTAGCCGTATTTTTCATGCATCCTCATTGGTCCGATCTACTTCCTTCGGTTTAGTTCCTTTGGGAGGATCACTTGGGAATTACTGTTATTAATGCTGTGCGCTTTTTGCCAGGATGCTAGAAATTTTAAGACTTTGAATTCGATGCCTTAAGGGAATCAGATGGTCGAGGGATGGCTAGAACTTCGGACTGCTTTTGCGAAATGCAGACTCGCATCCACTGCTGAGATGTTTCGCTTGTCGGTTGCTGCTCATGGAAATGGTTCACAAATCAGCAAACCACTAAATGATCTGTTGGTATATGCTCGGTAGAGTTATGATCCATATCTTGCCACCTTCATCATCGGCGCAGATCATCTCCAGTATCACCCGAGAGGGCTTTACTCATATTTTTCCCTCAGCTCTGACAGGAAATTTGTCTTCACATTGGGCAAGTATGGATCCCAGGCTTTGGATTTCTGCATAGTGCTATGTGGCCGGCATTGCATTTCCCGAACGAATCCTGTATAATGCGAGCTTCTGGCGCCCGACGTTCTGGCTACCCTGCTACTGCTGAGGTACTCGTCTGATGTCGTCAAGATTGATCATGCAGTCTGGGATACCCCATACTCCGCATCCCACGCCCAAGGAGGATCGTCCCGCATGAGATTGTACGTAAGAGGTTGCGAGGATCGTCACTGATGTGGTCGGATAGAAGCATGACGATATTATCTCGGAATCAACGGAGAACATGGTTGGGGACGATGTGTCAAGGAATCTCGGAGATTCAGGTTCTCAACATTGTCGAGTTGGAGAAGATGGATACCAGGAGTACATTATATTGGGGTATGGCAAACCGAGCCTCTCCAGTTATGCTGTTGCGTGCAAATGAGGTGCCTGACTTGTAGTTGTCCGAAATCTGTTGAGTGCTCCATACTTGAGCTCGAAGTGGTAAGTTGACTACTTTTACTGGTCATTACTGCGACTATCGTAGAAGGGCCGTTTGTAATTAATATCTACCAGCGTCATTGCATGTATAGGGCTAGAGCTTTGTAGCCTGGGAGCCTTAGGCAGCCGGTTCATCACCTGACTCAGAAGGTCAGGTCTCTAGCCCCTTCACACCGAGATCATGTGATACCACCTACTGTGGCATAAAATGCAGTTTATGCAACTTGTCTTTCTTTGATACCTAAATTGTTGCAGATCAAGAAACTGAGCCAATAAAAAGATCCAGAGAAGGATAGGCTTTTGCAAGAGCAGCCACAAGGATGTTGAAACGTCCAACCCCAGTGGTGGATAATTTTAGATGGCGGCGATCCCGGTGTATCCACCCGCAAAAACTTCGGCCTTCAGGGGAAAAACGCTCTGCTTGAATGTCGACGGGAAACCAGAGTCCATCTCATGAACATGGATCTTGTATGATCAGTCTCTCAGTAGACAGAAGACTATGTAGCAGAATGCTGCCTTGGTCATATCCTCTCCATGGGCTTCTGATCTTCCTTTTTGTTTTGATCTTACCGTGTGAAGGTGCTTTTGTACGGCGTGTCCCGTGTGAGACATCAGTCTTGAATCGTTCGTTGGACGTCAATCTCCACATTGACAGTCTACACGGTAGCATTCATACGTCCGAAAAGGCAAGGACATTGTCGTTAACCCTGCTGGGTTTCTACAATGGATCACAAGTTACCTGTACCGACGTTCAATTGACAGAGGAGAATGACTTGCGCTTCCGAGTGCTCGGCTACCCTGTTGGCCATCTAGATCGGATTCAAAAGCAGTGTTATTCCCCTCCAGCTCTTTGGAGGCTGTAAGTTTAGGGTCTTGAATCTCTCTAACCTCTGCTGAACTGTCATCAGGCCGGAGTCACTACAAGCCTCCCAATGGGAATTGACTTACTCCCTTGCATATGGCCATCCACTTCATACTCTTGCCGGGGAATTTGAATTTAGTCTGCCTGATGGCACTAATATTGGCTGTGCGGCTGCCCGCATCACTCCCGACATTGGGACTACTGCCTCGGCAGCCTTTACCTATCTTCCAGCCGCCATCATCCTCCTGGTGGGCATAGCTTCGTGGTGCAGACACACTCAGCAGAGAAGACGCTCAGTGCCCGAGCACGGAACCACAACCGCACCTCAGGATTCAATAAGAAAGATTGTAGTCGATGTGGCCGACTACGTGCGGTACCTTCAGTTCATCTTCCTGGCTGGTTCCCTCACGACGGAATATCCGGGTTTCTACCAGCCTATCGTCAGCCAACTGGCGTGGACATCGCTGTTATTTTGGAGCGGACCCATCGACCACGGCTTCACGTATCCCGGGATAGAAGACGGAATTTATGCGACCAACGGTACCTGTGGACTGGAGTACATGGCACAGAATCTCGGATTTCCCTCCATGTTGGATATCATGTTCGACGCTCTGATAAATCTGTGCATTATCGTATCTGCGATCGTGATCATAGTGCTGGTGGTATGGCTGATCGAGTGTGGGTCGCGGCATGGCGTAACGTTCGACTCTGCCCTTGCGCAAATACCAGAAGCAAGCCGTAGCATCGTGGGCGCCACGCTTCTGTTCTTCAGCCTCCCTCTCTTGGCGTATCTGGCATATCCATTTGTCTTCGTCGGATCTCTGCCCAGTTACCGCATTTGTCTGATGGTCTTGATGATTGGGGTCCTTGTCGGCTCGAACCTCTTCATCGCTCGCTATCAGACGATACGGAAGCCGAGGAGATCCGATCCCGACACTTCCAAGGCTTCCCCTCGGTTTCAGACGTCCGTGGAGTATATGGCTCATTATCTTCTTTACTGTCTTCCACTCATTCAGGGTCTAGCCATCGGTGGTCTGCAGCTCTGGGGCTGGGTACAGCTACTCCTGCTCGGCGGATGCGAAGTGGCCATTCTCGCCCATCTCGCCCTTCAGCGACGGACGAAAGTTATCCTTTCGAAAAGTGCCTGGTGTACTGCTGTCCGCTTGTTGACGCTCATCCTGAGTGTTGCCTTTGTGTGCCCGTCTCGCGAGATAACAAGGCAATGGATAGGCTATTTCATCTTGGTTCTTCATGGTGCTGTAGTCGTGTTCGGCTTTTTGTTCATCTCGCTTTGGCATATAGGACGGTTCGCCATTAAAGGACCCGATCGTAGGTTTGCCTGCGATGGATGGGCGCGTTCAAGTCCAGTTCCGGTTAGTTTCGAATGTGCCTTTTCTATTTCAGCGAGCTTACTTGTATCCAGCATTTGAACCTAGCCGAGCTCCCAAGCCCAAGCGGCAAAAGCCGGAAACTAGACGGGAAACATCTAGAGGTCAATTCTTTCGACAGCATCTCCGATCGCTACCGTCCAGGTTCTTCGCGCAGAATCTACAGAGGCTTTGAAGATTGTCCAGATATGCCGAACTCTCCCACTTTGCTAGGAGCCACAGCGCCATATTCACCGAACGCTTCGGCGTTTTACAGACCCCCGCGATCTCTCAATGGCAGAGTCGCTCCTTATGAGTACGAGAACATTGACCCTGATTCGATCGGTTCAGCCATCGAGCCACCCCAGTCGGCGCAGACAGATTCCAGCTCGTCGCAACATTCAAGCGACGCCTTCGACGAGCTGTTACAGTTGCCGAGCAAGTCGGGCGTCGACTATTCAGTCCGTGAATCGGATTTGTATTATGGCCGGTGTCGTGATGATTCAGAGCCGTTACAAGAGTCTTCAAATGAAAGCACGGACAAGGGCCAGTCGAGTCGACAGACATTTTTGAATTGGAAACGCAGTACAACCGAGCGGTTCAAACAGACGAAGGCAAAGGAGAAGAGTTTTCAAGTAATGAGACCACCGCGGCCAATGTAAGTCCGCTCGGACTGCAGCACCTTCTCCCTTGAAGTCTGTCTGTCCATAGTCGTGGGTGCATAAGCCATGGTCCAGCACTGTTGGCGTCACTAGTCACCATGACAAGTTGGTCGTCACTCCCTGGTGCCAAAATCCGCCAGCATCACTTTTCAGGGTGTCTTGCACAGGCACCGTCTTGTAGCATGATGACCATTCCAGATCAAAGGTCGCATGTGCTGCACCAGGAATACCAAATTGACATACCACAAGCTACTTGTCCACTTCCATCCTGCTTCTCTGGGCTGGATCATCGTTTGCATGACCACGTCGCGCCGGGTCACGCTCGGCCAGGAGAGAGACCGATGTTATCCGTCTGGCATTCAACAATCAATCAACCGTATGAGCTTTCTATCAAGTGCCACAATCTTGTTTGCACATTAGTCGCATTCGAGTAAGGGAGCGAAGCGCTCTGGCCCGCCGTCATACATATCATTATCAGCGCTTGCCAACAGAATCGCCTTGTCCAGGCGTATAGACGAGGTCTTACGGACGCTCGTAGTACGCTCATTATCTAACAGAGGTCGTTTCTTCCGAGGCGTGGCCTCCAACCGCATACATCATTTGCACGGGCTCCCACACCCATCGGGTGCAGGGCGTGGTTGATCAGGCGGAACTATGTGTGCCCAGATTAATACAGATCAAGCGCTGACCGCTTCCTGTCGCTGGAAATGCGCTTGGAGTTTGAGAGGCCCAGCCCCAAACCACATGTTGGCCCGATGGATGCTCATCAGCGGGCGGGATGATTCTCTCGAGGATCGTTCGCCATTCACGGTACTGGAGGCTAGCTTGTCATAAACGGGTGCCAACTGGTGTAGTCGTAGGGGTGTGCGTGCTCCGTCCCCCGCGAGACAGTCCGCATTGACGGCAATTCATTAGTCCAGAAGAGGTGCTTGACTGCAGTTAACTTTCACCTTTCACCCTCAGGCAGGCACTATGCAGTTTCGATTCCCTTGCGCCTGCCAGCTCAATCATGGATTGATGCAAACCAGCGGATACGGATTTGTGACATTCGCAAGACCTGGACGCAAGGGCAACTCAGGATATGTTTTATCTCAGAGCTACTGGCCCATTACATACATAGAAAGACAAATCGATATGATGACAATATTTATCTGGAGTCTTGTTGACTACTCTCTCAGCTTTACAGGTTGCTGTTTTGCATCGTAACTTAACTGTAAAATTGCATGCAAGGGTATATTTCCGCCGTTTTGATTGTCGCATTATTACAGAAGAACTCACCTGACAACTTGCTGTTAACTTGACATCACTGTTCCTCCTGCAATACTGCCAACATATTTGCCTCGCTATATCATCAATGCCAGCCAGAACCAGGTACCATGCATATGCAGTCATGCACATCAATCAGACATGAGACAACAACGCCTTGGACTGCTGCTGGGAGTGAAACCTTACGGCGATGGGATGGTTTGAGCAGCCATGTGGTCATTTCCCGCGAACCTATCTGAGATCCTTCTGGAGGATCGCGTCAACCATCCTCCACAGCACAAATGAGTTCTAATCTAGCTCCATCGAAACTAGAATTTATAGAAGATATGATCTTGAGTACGGAGATTACCCCATTCAACTGCAAGTTGGCTGCAACTCAAGCACTATTACTCGGCATGTTACTAGCATGAACCTCTGTAGCAGTGCGAAGGCATCTCTCAAGTAGGAAGGACGCCCATGGGTCTCACACCCACTATGATCAAAGCTCTCTGTGACCATCTTCTTGAAAACCCTCATTTATACCTGAATGAGATGGCTATCTTTCTATATGATGAGTCTAAGGTAATTAAACCTATGTTACTAACATAATTACAAGGACCGTTTTCCTAACCAGAAACTCTAGAAAAGAATCTATGCCAATAGAGGCAGTATACGAGATCTTTCCACGGATCCATTAGTTATCTAGTAAATAATGCTTGAATAGGGTGCTCAATTACTCTGTACAATTTTAACTGCTATAGATAACTCGCATCCCCATGCTATTTTTGTTTTACTGATGCATATAGTCAATTTTGCCGTCCAGCTCGAAAGACGCACCATCAAAAGGTATCTTCTCCACAGGCGCTATTAAGATTTCATCCCCATCCTCCAATGTGTCAGGGTTTTTGTTCCATTTAAGCGAGCATTTCAGATCTAGTAATTGCGCCTCCGCATCTTCTTATGTGTTAGAACCTTCCGATGTCATGAAATGGTCTGAAACTGACCATCTGGCTCACCAAACATCCGTGCTCCCTTAACACTCTTGACATCACGAAGCGTGACTTCGCCTTTCTGGCACTTCCATAGGAGATATTTCTTCCTTGTGACGTATCGATATTTGACGGCAACGATGGTTTCATCGATAAAAGTGGCTTGCCATTGATGGAGTGCACGATTGTGTTCACCAATGTAGGCATTAATATCTGGTACTTGCAAAGGGACCCCATGTGCCTTAAGAGCTGCCTCTATAGCCTTGCCCAGGTTGAGTTCCAGATTAGCACTCACTTCATGTCTGTTATGGCTCTCAAACGTTGCATTGACAAATGCCATGAAGCCAACAACTAAGTAAAGACCATTGCCATCTTTCAAATTTCCATTCACGAGGTCTCGTAAATTTTTATCTGCAAGCATGTTTGCCATTACGGTGTCTTCAGAAGGGAGAGTGAACACTCGCACTTTGCTACCTTTCCACTTAGTTTTTGCTTTTGCGGTCGTATCGAAGTTCAATTTGAGAAATTTTGCCATTGATGCTCGAATAGAGAGATCTGATATGTTCTCAAGGATGATACTGGGATCTGAGGCTTCGACACAATAAGGCAAGTTATTCTGACAGTAGAAAGGTTGAGGGTTCAGCGGAAAGGAATTTCGCGTTGGCTCCCGTGGGTAAACACAGAAGCGTCCAAGGAGGTTCGGCACCTTGGCTGCTGGAAGAAAGGTGGTCGGCTCTAGTGGCACAAAGGAGTTCGCCATATCCCTTGGTGTGAGGGGATGAACTATGTGGTCGGGTGTTTCTAGCTAGTGGTTGAAAGGAAGTCAAAAAGCAAACTGTAGAGTCTAGTCACTTTATGCTATTTATGGAGACTGTGCAGCTGACGTTCTAATCTTTCGCCACATACATGTTCCGACAATGAGAAAGTCATTTGGGGAATGGCACTCTATCTCTAGAACTTGATAATCAGTCACGTCACTTTTTGTATTGAGTCTATTCCCTACACTATACCACACAAAGTTAGAAGCTGCCCACAGTATAATTTGAAAAGGCTAATACATCTAGGACCCAAATCGCGTTTTTCTGCACTTGACAGTTATCACATATGTAGTGGTCATTGATATAAGGTTGCCTTCGCTTTGCAACGCAATTGAGCGATGAGCGAGTCGCCTTCCGCGCATTGCATTGACTACCACTACCTTATTAGTATTTGACTACTTAGTTCCAATCAAGCGGCAATATCCGCACGCCAATACAGACAAATAGCAGTTAACATTGCCTAGATTAATTAAACACCCTATTATAGCATTATTAACTACATAACTAGTCGATTTGTCGATAAATCTCGTATATACTTAAGATTATAGTGTTTGTAAGTTTCTGCTTAGGAAAAGCGGCGTTTATTAGATGCAAGAGTAAGGTTTCTCCTTTAGACGGCAGGCCGAGAGTCTTGCGTCATTGAATAACAGATCCACTTATGATCACAGTATCGTGGCATGACAACCTACCCCGGGATGGCTGTTGGATAAAGTCACAAAATACACTCCAACTGATGCCCAAGGGAACGTTACGCACTGGAGACTAGCTTCCGAGCTATTTTTGGGCGAGAATTGATCATTGTGTGTGGCAGAGTACCTAAACTACGCATGTTCTCTCCTTGTATATATCCAAGACTTTACATGTATTAAATTGAACAGTACATCAAGTATTTAAGATATATGGCCGTGAATAGCTCTTTTTATATACGAGGGGTGGCCAACTCGGTTGCTGGCTTATTGGCGCAAGTCGGGACCATCGGATGTGTTAAAAGTTTCCCCGAATTTGGTGTACCAATCAGGTTGCCCGGTTTTCGCGGGGGCCTATCACGGATCTCATTGAACCATATGCGAATACCCTCATGCCACCACTGCACAGAAGGTAGAAGGTCTAGAACCAAGGCCAAGGACGCTCGTTTTCCTTATGGTTAAGCTGGTCATACCGACCGCATCCAAAGTCAAATATATTTGTCATTCCGCCAATAATTTCGACCACGTAGCTCATTGTCGTTACGAACGAGGGATTTTGAACCATCACTACAGGGTCAGCCAAGTATCTTATGCACGCATATAGTGACAGACACTCCATCCTCGTTCTAAGGTCTTTTGCTCAGCTTGTCTGTTTTACGCCTTTGTATGAGTGTTGACGTGGGGTATTCTTGGTTTGAATCGTATACCATTTGTCTCCTTAATGTAGTCCGACCAAATGGCTGTGAGTGGCGCCACCAATTCTCCGTCCATCCTCACGAAGGGCTAACTGAATTGCTTTACAATAATAGGCTTGGTCCGAAATAGACTATGTTTCCAGTGCAGCTGACGCCTGGTTTGAATCACTCGCAACACATGTATATCCCATCGTTCGCAACATTTCGAATAAGCAGAAAGATGAGGATAGGGTGAGGATCGCCATGCTTGACACAGGAGTCGACCTCCAAAATGAATTTATACACTCCAGAAAGGATCGCATTAAAGGCATGAAGAGCTTGTATAACAATGATAATGGGGGAATTGATTTGAATGGTCATGGTACAAATATAGCCGGGCTGCTTCTGAAAGTCGCCCCGGCCGCGAATATATATGTAATCCAAGCCATGGATGGTCGGGGAACATCAGATTGGAAGCATATAGCTCAGGTACTATCCGCCTAAAAATCTGAGATCCCACTATTAGCTAATGGTGCTCTTAGGGTATTCGATGCGCAGTGCAGATGAATGTTGATATTATCCTACTGACCGTTGGTACACGAAGTTCTGCTGATGATGATAATGATAGAGATCAAGTCTATCATGCTATTCAACATGCATATCAGCGAGATATTCTCATATTTGCTCCGGCTGCAAATGAAGGAGCAAACTATGGGATAGCATATCCAGCCATATTGAAAGAGGTTATATGTATATTCTCTACAGATGGGGATGGGAACCGATCCAGGTTTAGCCCTCCACCAAGGAAACACAGATATAATTTTGGTACACTTGGTGAAGCTGTGCAATGCATCTCTTCACGCTATCTCCTCCGTAATACACATCGTCAATACGGAACTTCGATTGCAACTGCTATAGCAGCCGGGATCGCTGCCACAATATTGGATTATGCAAGGCAAAACTTACCAATGGCGGCAAAGGACAGTGTTGTTCGAAGCCTAAAGACTAGTGAAGGAATGCAGGCAGCATTCCAACTTGTGTCAGAGGAGGTTAATGGGTACCATTATCTGATACCTTGGAAATTATTCAACCAAAAACAGCCTAAATCCTTCATCAACGAGGCTCTCTGTGGTATTTTGGGAGATAACGCCAACACATTCACACTTTTTGATGACGAAATTGTGAGGGACTTATTGACAGTGTAAGCGGCAAAAAAGGTCCTGTATGACTTAGACTGACAATAATAGCTCGAAATCGACCGATAGATGGTTTCAATGGCTTGACGAACGTGTGCCACAGGTGATTGATGACTGCCTGGAAACACCGAAAGTGAAAATCGCTATCCTTGATACCGGTATTGACCTCAAAAATGCCTTCATACGGCTCAATAAAACGCGGATTAAGGGGCTAGAAAGTTGGATAGACGATGGGAATGAATCTGGAGATCTTTTTGGCCATGGTACCCATACAGCTGGACTACTACTCAGGGTGGCTCCAACAGCTGATATTTACGTGGCTCGTGTGGTCGCAAATAAGCACCTTGACAAACCGGAGAATATAGCTAATGTACACATAACTATTCCTGGCTCTTTGACTCTATGCTAATATTATGCTAGGCCATCAGGTGGGCAATCGAGAAGGATGTTGATATCATCACAATGTCCTTTGGATTTCCTAAGCGAGATGATGACCAAGGCGACGAGATTTATAATGCTATACATGAAGCATATCATAAAAGTATCATCATGTTTGCTGCAGCATCGAATAATGGGGGTAATCTTGGAATAGCTTATCCTGCAAATTTGCCCGAAGTTATCTGCATTAACTCCACAGATGGACAAGGGAATCCATCAAGGTTCACTCCAACACCGCTGGAAAATTCTGAAAATTTTGCTATAGTTGGTGAGGCTGTGGAATCGTCGTGGCCTCGTCATTTGGGTCAAGGCGAGACACAGCGTAAGTCTGGAACATCATTTGCAACGCCAATTGCTGCAGCAGTTGCTGCTATTATTCTAGAATATGCAAGACACAAGCTCCCACGGACTAAAGGAAATATTCTATCAAAGCTACGAAGTAGCATGGGGATGCGAGTTATTTTTTCGCTTATGGCTGAGAAAAGGCATGGATATAGCTATGTGATACCTTGGACCCTGTTGGACAAGGACTACAGTGAGTCCTACATTTGCGAGACTATTGTTCATGAACTTGAGAAAGCATGACTGTTAGCCAAGTTATATGGTGATATGAAAGTGCAAATAAGAACGTATTAAGCAATCTAGTGTGATGCTATTTTGCCTGGCCTATATCTAGCATACATCTTTTGGCATCTATGATGTACTCTATCATGCTACTAGCAGTGGCTCCGTTCATCTCGTTCTTGATCTAGGTACCTATTAATAGCAGTTTACTTCAGTTCAAGATCTTATTTAAGTAACTCTTGGCATGGTTAAATAATCACTTCTAAGATTCTTATTGATCTTCTGTGAATACATGGCACTTGCCCTACTTATTATAGTACTACTGCGCAGGATTAAACCCATTCAATCACAAGGACTACATCCGTGAGATCCAAGGAGACCTGGAAAATTGACGAAATATAGTGCGAAAAATTATTAGTAATACAGCTACATCATTAGTTACGAGATTTTCATGGAGCCAGGTAAGTTTGATTGCAGAGCAGTCTTGATAGCGTTGCACGAGCTCAAGACCAGGTAGGTATCACGTGTCGTCAAGTTGTTGAGGACAACTGAGCAGGCCCAGTACAGCCGGGAATTCCTTAACACAGATACGTCACAGCTAGAATTTTTCTTGAACGTGTCGCAATAAATGAGGCTGGGCTGGTGTCGTCGTCGGGTACTTCCACCATCCATCTACATTTGGTACTCCGTACTTACGGAGAAAAATGTGCCGGCCGTACAATACCGCTAAAAAGCTAAGTTTTATATCGCTTGGTTATCTCACTCCCATTGGCCCTTATAGCCTTCCTAATTCAAAAGCTGATAGACTGCCAAAATTGTCTGCGAAGTAGCGGTAAAGTATCAGATAACCAGCATACCCTTTCCTGAAATTACCCCACGAATATCATCTGCAAAAAAGGGGCTCGCCAAGGTACCCGCGAGGAGATGAAGAGTATATTTTTTCCCATTAATTCTATAGTAAACAGGGCTTTCTTTTTTATGGCTGAACCTCCTAATTTCTATATACTATTAAAATGCTTCGAATATCAACCTTGTCCTAGCGCAAGGTATTGGGTGTCAAAACTCTACTAGGTTAGAGAGTGAAAGTAAGTTACCTATTGGAGGTGACAGGGTGGGAACAGGAATGGGCGGAAGCTTCCAGTTAACCCTCCCGCCCCGGGGGGACCGGGGCGGATCCGGTTCCGTAGTCTACATAAGCCAACTGTAACCTCGGTCTCTTTCCCCGATCATCTCTCCACAAACATCATATCTGAAAATTCACCCCAAATGTCCAACGGAACGCCCTATTTTCTACCCGCCGAAAAGGCCCAAGGCCTAGCAAACTACCCCCACGCCCGCTTCGCGCCCACAACCGCGCACCGCACGCTCTACGTCTCAGGCACCTCCTCCCGCCGCGGCGACGGCACCTGGGACGGCGTGACCGAGCACGCAGACGGCACTTGGACACTCGACATTCGCGCCCAAACAGCCGCAGTACTTCGTAACATCGAGAGTATCATCCAAGGCGCGACTGACGGTCGCGGCGGGCTGCAGAACATCGTCGATGCGACGGTTTTCCTGATCGACCTGCCGCAGAATTACAGCGGGATGAACGAGGAGTGGAACAAGGTGTGGCCGGATCGGGCCAACGCGCCAGCTAGAACAACGATTGGGGTCAAGGAGCTGCCGAATCCGAGGTTACTGGTGGAGATTAAATGTACGGCAGTTGTTGAGATATGAGACCACGAATCCAGATCTAGACAGACTTAGACGGAAGGAATATGCAATGTCCGCACATTAGTAAATACGTCCCTGCTGTAATCGCCCCCCTCCCGTCCTGTACCCGACGCCTTCATCCCCCCGAAGGGCGTGCCCAGTTCGCGTACCAGCCAGCAATTCACCCACACCATACCTGCGTCCAGCCGCTCGCCGACCCGTCGCATTCGAGCGCCGTCCCGCGTCAGGAGGATACTCGCTAGTCCATACTGGCTGTCATTTGCCCGCGCAATCACCTCTTCCTCGCTCTCGAACGAGCTGACCGTCACAACTGGGCCGAATATCTCATCCTTCATGATTGGGCTGTCGTCCGGAACAGTAAGAATGGCTGGTTCGATCCAGTAGCCTCCGTCAGGTATCTCGGGGGGCACAGAGCCGAGCTTGAAGCTATCCGGGTATTGGGTAGCTAGGGAAAGGTACGAGCGGATCTTGCGGTAATGGGCGAGGGAGACGACGGCGCCGACGGTCCTGTCGAGGACGTAGTGCTCCTGGACATAAGCGACGAAGCGGGACAGGAAAGCGTCGTAGATGGATTTTTGGACATAGATCCTTGAGCCACACAGGCAGATCTATCTCGTTAGTTTTGTCAATGGTATCTGGTGGGGGCGTACTCCATACCTCTCCCTGATTCTCGAATGCAGCCCTTGCGGCCGTGGCAACAGCAGCATCGAGGTCGACGTCATCAAATACTAACGTAGGATTCTTGCCGCCTAGTTCAAGCGAGATATGCTTCCCTATATCCTGGACGGTATCCCGACGGATTTGGATACCAGTCGCTGTACCACCGGTGAACGAAACACCCTTGACACGGGGATGCTTGACCAAAGCCGAGCCAGTGGGATTACCGGCCCCATAGACGAGATTCAGAACACCGGGCGGGAGTCCAGCATCTTGGATTACCTTCCCAAGTACTGCCCACTTAGCATTATAACAAAATCCCGACAGATAAACTTACAATATGCGGAAACGCTAGTGACTTCGCTCGGTTTCGCGACAGCAGTACACCCGAACGCCAGACACGGCGCGATCTTCCAGGTCAACAGATACAGCGGCATATTCCACGGCGAGATGAGCGCAAAGACGCCAATCGGGGAGCGGTGCTCGTACGTCAGCACATTATCGTCCGTCCAGCGCGCAGCCGTGCTTTGTTGTAGGATGTACGTCGCAAAGTACCTAGTGTCATTAGGTTCATTCTCCAGTCTTTCCGTATGGATATACCTGAAGTTAGAAATCGCGCGATCAATCTCCACCCTCGCTCGCCCCAGCGTCTTCCCCTGGTCGATACTCTCCCATACAGCGAAGAGTTCGCGGCGTTCTTTGATCAGTGTCGCGATGCGATTCAGGTGTGCGGCCCGCTTCGACGGGGGAGTCTGCGACCATGAGCCGAAGGCGGTCTCCGCGGCCTGGACTGCGTTTTCAATGTCCTGTGCTGAGCTGTTTGGGACGCGAGCGAATATTTGCCCCGTTTTCGGGTTAAAGGAGTCTATCCACTCGCTGCTAGTCGAGGCTGTTTGGGCGCCATTGATGAGGTTCTGTAGTTGGAAGGGTTCAAAGGTCGATTGTTGGAGGAGGGACTCGGCGGCTTCAATTGAAGCATAATCCCATGGTTGGATCATTGCCTATACTCATGCATACTTATCAGTGAGTTGTACTAGATTATTGTAGATCTAGATACAGACTCAGCGATATAATATCCGCCCTCTACAGTGATGATATCTATTGGTGCATCGATGGATAGATCCGTACCCCGCATTTTCGGTGGACCCGGAAGCGGATACGGAGATAGATCCGTGTACAACATCGCATTCATTGGCCTCGAAGAAACTATGTGTAAGAGATTCACTTTGGATCTGCGATGCAACCGCATTCCCCGCATCGTCGACTCCCCTCATCCTGCTGCCACCTCTCAATGATTGGTTTCAGTTGTGACCCGAGATCCGAGCAGTGAAAGACCTCCTCGCGGATGATTGTGGGCGAGGAATGGTTTCCTTTGGTACAGTACCATCGCAGGCGATCGCGAGATTCCGCCGGTCGTTGTCGTTCCATAACTAGGCCGATGGTATCTTTGTATCTGACGGGGTTGTGGGGCGTGTTTCCTACCTGTGTCAGCATAATCGAGTGGGAATTTGGAATACGTACCTGGAAGAAGGAACATCTCGCCCTCTTTGACAGGAATGTCGCGAAATGTGTCGTTCTGTACAATCCGGAGAAGCATGTCGCCTTTGACTTGGTAGAACCATTCCTGCCAATTAGTCTAGCTCAGCTTATGCTGTTGGAACATACTTCGGTTTCATTCACTGGAGATGTCAGTTACAGTTCTTCCATACCGAGAAGAATCGTACCATGATAGTCATTCCGTTCGTTGGGTCCTCCCACTGCCATCAGGATAAAGTCATTCCCCTGATAGAGAAAGAAGTTGTTGACCGGGGGCCGTAATTTGTCTTCATTTTCGGCCAGCCAGCTGGCCCAGGACAAGGGATTGAGGGTCATCATGTTGATCTGGATTGCTGGTTGTCGTGCATGTCCGATGATGTCTACTAGGTATTTATCAATGCATCGGATGCTATCCGGATGGATCCGTATACGCCCCGCATATAATACGGATCGCAGATAACCTGGGGTAGATAATCTGTTTATCTTCTCCAATTTCATCGGTATCGCCATCAATAAGATATTCATCGTAACTAATCAAATTGTCTATCAACATAATCAAAATGGGAAGCTGTTGTACGAATCACCGCCTCCTCCGCATCGACATGCACACCCATATTATGCCCCCTTCGTTCCCCGACCTCTCCTTATATCCCTGCAATACTCCTCCCCCATCATCCTCAGACTCAGATTCATCCATCGCATCAGCCTCAGAATCACCATGGCTCACCCTCCGTCCAAACCCCACCAACCCAGACGAAGTAGACATGTACATAGGCGACCGCTTCTTCCGCACCGTCGAGAAAAACTGCTACGACACGGCAACACGACTCGCCGAGATGGACGCTGCCGGGACAGACGTGCAGGTCCTCAGCACAATCCCCATCCTCTTTTTCTACGACCAGCCCTCCGAACCCGTGACCGTGCTAGCTAGACACCTAAACAATCACATCGCCTCCGTCTGCCGACAACATCCAACCCGATTCCTTGGTCTTGCAACCGTCCCACTACAAGATGTCCCGGCCGCCGTCGCAGAGCTCCACCGCGCAAAGCACGAGCTTGGCCTGCACGGCGTCGAGATCGGAACCACAATCGACGGGGTCACACTCGACGATCCAATCTTGCATCCGTTCTGGGCTGCATGCGAGGAGCTGAACATGCCCGTCTTCGTGCACCCGCTCGGCTACACCTGGCCGAAGGAGAACCCGCGTCGCTGGGCAAAGTACTGGAGCAGCTGGCTCATCGGGATGCCGTGCGAGACGGCGCTAGCGCTACACCTGCTGATCTGCTCTGGAACGCTGTTGAAATTCCCGAAACTGAGACTGTGTTTTGCGCATGCGGGAGGGTCGTTCCCTGCGTTACTGGGGCGGATCCAGCACGGGTATGACTGTCGGCCGGATCTGGTGGCGGGGGATGCGGGCGGAGTCACTCCCACCGAGCATGCGACTGTGCGTGAGAATATTTGGATTGATAGTCTGACGCATGATGTTGAGTTGCTGGAATATCTGGTTAAGAAGGTTGGGGCGCACAAGATGATCATGGGGAGTGATTATCCATTTCCGCTTGGGGAGGTGCCGGAAGCTGGGAGGATGATTGCGAAGGATGGACGGTTAGAGGGATTCTTGTCCTGGAGGCAGCGGGCTGAGATTCTCGCAGGGAATGCGTTGAGGTTTTTGAACCTGCATAAGGATGAGAATTGGAAGAGTTTGATGGAGGAGAGGTGGCGGACGTTTGAGAAGGTATATATCAAGTGATTTGCATTGGACGACTAATCAATGGACATTCTCCTTTAATCGAACACACAGATTCTATGCTCTGTTTTTCTGCGTTTAGCCAGTGATTTTCTCTTTCTTGATATCTGCATCGTCTGGACGCTCAGTCGGCGAGATGGAACAACCCATCCACCCACGCTGCATCCGACATGGACGAAAACATACCCCTCCTAGAACGGTTTGTTCCAACTCTGTCCAGAGTCATATTGTGCTGAGGCAACGTCATCTTTTACACCAACTATTACTTAGGGTTCTACAGTTTGACTTGTGATTGCTGAGTAATTGACTAATCATACCCGCTGATCCCGCTCTCCTCCGCCGGGTTGCCTGACTTATCCTCGGCTTTGGGACCGTTTGCTTTCTCATCTTTACCCATTGTGACTCATGTAAAACTAACGCTAACAGCAGTACTTATATCCGATCGGGAACTCGTCTCCTATTGCTTGAGTCGACAAGCAAAATGTCTCACCTCATCACGACCATCTCCCGTTCATACCCATGGATGAAGACGCCATTGATCGTCAGCGCCCCGATGCGGGTTTTGGCCGGCCCCACACTGGCGGTTGCAGTCTCCCGTGCTGGCGGACTAGGATTCATCGGGCCGGGGGTGAAGACTCAAGATATTGGCGCTGATCTCGAAGAAGCATCAATCTTGATAAAAAATTTGTCCGCTTCCCAAGTCCAACCTTCTGTGCTGCAGAGTCAACCCAACATCCCGGTCGGCGTCGGCTTCCAACTGTGGAGCGATGACGTCGAAGTCGCCGTCTCCACTATATGCAAATACAAGCCCTGCGCTGCCTGGCTCTTTGCTCCGCGCAACGGACAAAAAGACCTGGATACCTGGTCCCGGCGGATCCGCGACGCGTCTCCATCAACCCGCGTATGGATCCAGATCGGCACGCTAGCTGAGGCACGGGAGCTTGCAAAGAGCACCGAGGCACCAGACGTGATTGTCGTGCAAGGAGCAGAGGCAGGCGGACACGGTCGGGTAAAGGACGGTCTCGGAATCATGGCATTACTCCCGGAGGTGATGGACTGTCTTCCACCGCACATCCCTGTGTTCGCGGCTGGGGGCATAGCTGATGGGCGTGGCGCAGCAGCGGCGCTCTGCCTTGGAGCTACAGGCGTCGTGATGGGGACGCGATTCCTTGCTGCTACAGAGGCAAGGATTAGTCCGGGCTATCAGCGGGAGATTGTGCGGGCCAGCGATGGCGCCGTCTCGACGACACGGACGATGCTGTATAACCATCTTCGGGGAACAGTGGGCTGGCCGGAGCAGTATAGTCCTCGGGGGATTATCAACCGGTCGTTCATCGAGCATCAGGAGGGCCGGCCATTCGATGAGCTGAAGAAACTTCATGATGAGGCTCTCAAGGCAGGAGATGCTGGGTGGGGACCGGAGGGGAGACTGGCGACGTATGCTGGTGCTGCGATTGGGTTGATTCATGATGTGAAAGACGCTGAGAAAATTGTCCAGGATGTCCAAACGGAGGTGCTACGGAGGCTTTCAAATGTGCAAAAGGCTAATGCGGAACAGTAAATGGATGGAATGACTTCGTATATAATGTATTGACATTATACTACAGATCGGTGCTATACGTTTGGAGACGTAATGATATCTTCAGAAGTGATATAGCCTACTCGTTCAAGCACAACCAGCATCGTAATCCGGATGAGCGATATAATACCATTTTCTCAGTCCTTCACAGCAATAACGCAGTTCGCCTAGGGTTATCAGTGATTGCGTTACTGAATCTCCCAGCCGCAATAGCTGTACCATGGGCGAATGCCGCATTGTCGAATATGTCCTCCTTGGACAATTTAAGCCGTACGAAGAAGCGCACCATGTCATGGATGAAGAAACTGTCAATCACAGTATCCGAACGCTTCCGGTTGAACTTGACAAGCCCGGACACCTCTAGCTCCCTAAGCGCAGACGCAAAGTCGTCCATCTGTGAATGCAGATGGAGCAACCAGGTCAGATCGGATGATCCAGGGTTCTCGTCACACTGGGCAACAGCGTTCGAAATGGCCGAGAAAGGTATCTGGCCACGATCCTGGAGAGCGAGAAGATGTAAAAGTTTCACTGAGTCGCCCCTCTGCCTGCTCAGAGCGTCATACAACATTTCAAACGCTGTCCAGAGAGTGCGCCCCTTCTCGTAAGACTCAAAATACTTGGCAAAGGGTGTTTCGAATGTCGTTTCAACAAATTGTCTCTCGAATTGTCGATTGTATTCGGTTAGAGAAGTGATGCCGTACGATAAGAATGAGCCCGCTTGTTCCAAGGCAAGAGGCACTCCTCCAAGCCGCCGCGAAATTGCCTTCGCAGTCGCTGGGGCTGTGAGCGATGTCAGTGAACAGTGGATCCAGGCTTATATGCTTTGGATGAATACCTGAAGAGTTCGAGATACTGCTGCCGGACCACCTCAGAAGGATTTCAGAGCCTGCTTGCTCGTCAACACCATTCACTTGGATCCCTGCAAAGTCCAGCCGAAGGTGAAGATCAGATGATATGGTTGTTAGCAACACATGGCCATGGTCACAGGATGGAATGTACTTCCTGAGATCTATATAATCAGGTTCATTCGGATCCTCACGGCCATCAGCCCCATCGAATACGATGATCCAAGAACGATTCAGGTCTTGCTCCAACCACTCCAAGACTATTTCAACAGCCGACTGCTCTTCATTGACGTTTATACCAAGCTTCGATAAGACCTGAACAAAGGAATCGTGGACCGAGTCCGCAGACGAGCTGTCGATCCACAAAATGGCACCATAGGAAGGGTTGTGCATCGTTATATAGTGGAGTGCCAACTGTGTCTTGCCATAGCCACTGAGTCCCCAGAGTACGGCGCCTTTTCTGCCTCGCTCGGGCCGTCCAAGTTTTCGCTCAATTTGTTCTAAATCGATCTTCCGCCCAGAAAAGACCGTCTTTGGGATCGGAATCGGCATGTCCACTTTCTGCACCGCACGCGACTCTGGAGTTAACGCTTAGTATGGTCAAGACAGGCTCTTAAGAACTGCTCACCTGCTTTAGCACTGTGTTCCCAACACCACAAAAGAGCTTTAGCAGCAGCAGCCGCCGTGGCTGCGGCGTAGTTCTGCCATGCCTTGTTTTTGTGGCTGTCTGCATAGTCGCAGACCCCCTTGATGATGACACATGGAAGATTATCCCATACTCCGGCGCCTTCCATCTCAATTCCGATAATTCCTTCATTCTTTTCCAACAAATCCCGGTGTTCTCCTGACTTCATCACCCTGTCCGCACACCCAAATGTACCAATGTGTACATTGATATGATTAGAGTTCTCGCTGGATCGACGACGACGGGCATGCGTATTTTCGCGACCGTGACGAGCGCAATTAACTGAGATACCGTTAGCACAGTCGCAGTGTTGACGTAGGTCGATCGTCCGATGCGAATGCCGGTATGATTCCTCGAAGACAACATCCCGCGAAACGCCCGGGCACATCCACCTCTCATTCAGCGCTTGTATATCATCCAAATGCTTGCTTAGCTGCCCCTGAAATGAACCATATACCTCACTACTCCTCAGCGCCGACAAGAGCGTTCTTATTTCTTGATTCGGTCGTCCAAGTCTCTCCTTCACGCCAGACGTCCGCTGGAAGCCACCCGCATACTGCCTGCCGAAATCATACTCAATCATACTATCGCTGATGAGGACATCTCCGAGGAATATCTCCGACGCACCGCTTGACGGAAATGGGACGCCACCGCATATGCCGACGAGCAATGCCAGTCGAAGGTTCGGGAAGCTGAATCGCAAGTTCGTAGCCGCGCCAGCTGCGCTCACCTTACCCATACGTGGCATAGGACACACGACAATGTTGTGCTTCCCCATTCGTCCAATTGTATAGACGTTCACATCTCTATAATCCTTCATGTGTTCATTGCGAAGTCTGTTGTAGGTTTCGTCCAGCAAGGCTTCGACGGCGTTGACTTCCCGCGGAAGGGCGCATATGATAGCGATCTCAATCTCGTCACGGCTGGTCGGACCCATCTTGAGTAAAACTCACGGCCACGGCAACAGACCCGAACTTCGATGTCAGTAAGAGTCTGCGCAAGTTCACGTTCGGTTAGATATAACTATCTTTCAGCAAAGTGTCTGCACAATTGCTCAGGTTCATCCTCTCTGTTTCTGCGGGGGGTCGGCGCGTTTAAACAGGGCTCTAGCCGCTTCCTCGGCCTGTTTGGCATACATCTATCAGCGCCAATGTCCTAAGACAATTCGATTGTGCAGCATTGACTGTTGAAATATCTAAGTCTGGCCTTCCCAGTGCTTCGTAGGAAACCTGGGGCCAATCATGAGGCCGCAGTAGCCGCTTGAGCGTGGACCTCTCTTCTCATGACAGACATGCACCGAGAATAAGCGCGCAGACAATCCAATTATAGCTTTTTCACAAAGGTATTGATTAACCGAGTGGCCATGCATCGGCCGGATCATGCACTGTCTTGTGTTATGAATCAACCATCTGCATCCTTGTTAGTGGCAAGATTGCAGCGACGTCCAAGACCATAGGTGGTGGTGAGATCTGTAGATCTTCTCAACGCGCATCGTAACTATTGATAAATTGAGAGCGCCAGCCGCATGCAGTTGAGAAATGACATTTATTGATCGAGGAAGAACATCTTAGTTGATGCTTCAGGGTTCTCCTAGGATACAGTATGTAGCCATCTGGTGATCTTTCCAGTGATTGCAGCCTGTCCAATCCCAATATCGACTTCTTCGAGTACGTAAATAATTTGTCAATTGATGTTGCTCGATTTGCTCCGGTACTTATGAAACAGAAGTAAAACAGCCGTCGGAGTCAGTGTACAATTGTTACGAGACGGGCGATCCTAAATCTCCCCATCATCGGAAATAAAGGCAGCCGCACACGAACAGCCCATATTGTAAACTCTTTTGAATGTAACGTCATTGTTTCAGCAGAGATAATGTTGCGTAAAGTTGGAACATCCCGGACATCGCTTAGAAGCCAACCTCCATGATCGACATCGGCTACCGATTTGGCGAGCGGCACATCGTGAACTATATTCTATTCGCAGTAACAAGTCATAAAGGGAATCGCGGGAACCGAGACCAGAGCCACAGGTATAAATTGCTCGACCCAGCTGTCTAGGGAAGAGTACAAAGCACATATTCGGTTGGCTTTGATTCTTCCTCAGTAATCTCTTCTTCACTTCAATATACGCAGTCTCTGACAATGAAGACAGCCGTCGTTCTTGCTCTTATCCCCTTCACGCAGGCCCTCGTTGGCCTGAGCTGGAGCGTTTCCAACACTCCCTCCTCTGGTCTGAAGGACATCACCTTTCCCATCTCGATGACCGATGCGCCTCATAAGACAGGCTTCTATTTCGCCCAGCAATTCGCCTTCAACGGTCTCTCTGATGTCGGGTATACCGGTCTGCAGCCCCGTCCCGATGCCTCCGGTTCAAGCATCGTCCACGCTGTTTTCTCCTCCTTCGTGGCTGGAACCACGAGCACCGACCAGAACTGCAGCGATGGCGCAGACGGCGGTGCAGGTGTCAGCTGCAGTGTGGAACTTCCAGCACCATACGCTCCACTCTATGACCTCGTGGTCAAGAATACAGGTGGCACCACCTGGAAGGCAACCCTGGTCGACACCGCGAGCGGCAAGTCGACACATGTCGGCTCGTACACGTTGCCGAGTGGAGCTGGAGGAATCAAGAGCGACCAGGAGGGTTTCGTTGAGTATTATCCGTGGAATGGCATGGCGAGCCATAGCTGTAGCTCGCTCCCGTATACCAATGTCACGTTTGGAACGCCTAGGACGAGCACTCCCGGGGCCGGATCGGGTCAGTTGAACAAGCCATACGAGTATGGAGATTGCGTTGGAACGGCGAACTTTGACGTTCAGAAGACAGATCGGGGATATCAGGTGACAGTTGGCTTTTAGAAAAGAAATCCTGTCTGTTAGATACCGGGAAATCGCCGTTCACTTTCGTTCGAGTTTGTCACCAATTGGATCGCAGTGGCCTCTTTTCCAGAATTTTAACTTCTCTGTACCCGTCAATAGTGCGTACAGCAGGACCATCCACTCGGAGGGCTGATCACCATGTCTCTCGGGCATGAATCCACTGAAAGAGCTGCCCAAATTGGCCCATTGTTCATGCGGGTCATCTTTCATTGCTTCCAGTATAGGGGTACGCAGCTTTCGGTAAGTGTTTCTGATCAGAAACACAACATTGTTTAGGTTTAGCACCAGAGCATACGTGCCCAGAGCCAGAAGAGCAGTAACAATGGCGAATGCCACGGTGTTGAAATCTCGGTTGATGCTCCATAAAGCGGCGCAGTAACTTAGTGGGAGATAGAATATGCTTACGTATGTGAGCAGCTTGACGTTCTCACCAAGCTGAGTAGCAGCTCGCGATTCGATGACAGCGCTCGCATTGAATAGCTACTTCAAGTCAGCAAATAACTGGAACACGATGAGGCGGTACTTACTCCATCTCGTAAGGTCATGGTTCGATCACGTAAAGTTTCCAGCCGGCTCAAGATTTCTCTCAACCGTGCAACATGGATATCTACCCTCTTGACTGAATCTTCCAGTAGCGGGGGATTTTGAGGGGGCTTGGGAGATCCCAGTTCAACCTTGGTTTTCCGCCACTTGTCCAGATAGAAGGCCTCGTAGTCTTCAAAAACGTCCTTTCTGGCCCACCAATACACCTCCCACTCATGAATGGCATCGGATACAGCGGATGTGAAGCCCTCTAGACTGTCCATCAGCCAGAAATAGTACCGTGATCGGGAAAATGAAGCATCATCAAACAGAAAGCGATCATGAAGATCAGGATTGAAAACACTATCGTTCTGGTTGAGGACAAGGTCAAAGTGGTTGGCAATCCGGTCCCAGTCGTTGGCCGCGTTTTGCAGTGCCTCTTCTATCAGCGTGATTGCTGTGGTGAATGGGGCAGTCCGTGGGTCATCCTGCCTCCGACGGTGGATCGAATCATCCAAGCGGCGAAAGTGCGATGGTGCCAGATGTATAAGACACCAATGACTGCGATCCACAGTCTCTGTCTTTCCAGTCTGAGTATTCGACCAGAGGGTCCGTTGTGATGGTATGAAGCCTAATGTGAAGGCGACCTCGGACAAATGCAGCTTGCTTATTGAGGCCTTTGACCCATACAGCTCTCCCGACCTCCATGTCGACTTACTTGAGGGCTTTGTGTCATCGATTCGGCACCAAGTAATGTGAAAAGGTTCGGGTGCATCTGCCGAGTCATTGCGCGATCTCCTCCGTTTAACACAGGAAGTATGTGTCCTCAGAATTCCAGGCACTAGATCCGCGTATTGAAACTTTTCACCAGTAGAACTCCGAAAGAGGATGTGACAGAGCGCGTCAAACTCTTCCTCAAACGATGGCGGCACAGCGTTCAAGCCAACGCAGCTAATAATGCGATTCCAATGGCCCGTTTCTCTCCACTTGACTTCCGTTGGCTTACCGTTTCCGCTCGTGTAGTAAAACCGTGTTGGTCGGATGTTGACTTTGCGGAGGTCTGCCTCCAGGGCAGGGACGGCCAAAATCCTTGGATCCTTACTCCTCAGGATTACTTTCCATTCTTCAGGGTATGCAGTGATCCGCTCATATATGGCCGCGTGCATCCAGTCGTCCAGATCAACAATCTGAACACGACCGTTGCTTGCCTCCAATGTCTTAAAGAATAACTGGAGCCGCTCCAAGTGCGAACTCAGACTAGACGGGCTGAGATTCCTCAGCTGACATCGATCAAACGCAAATTGCACTCTGCCGTCGCATGGGACAGCGTAAAGATTCCCCAGAGATGTCAATAGCAGTTGTATCGTGTCGACCATGTTCTTCCCAAAACCACCATGAAAACCTGAGCCAAGCTCACCTACCCGTTTGGATGGAATGGAGGTGCTACAATTGAGAGAATAAGGAACCAATCGTGCTTTTCCACTGTAAATGCTGCCGGAAGGAACATGAACTTCGTCTTCCAATCTTTCACCGTCGATATGGCACCATCCATCGCGGGTACGCTGAATCTCCCATTCGGGGATATAGTCAGGGTATCCTGCTCCAGGGTAGGACTGATACTGCCCCGGATGGGATATTCCTGCGGGGGCAACAGGCTTCCCTGGCGCACGTTAGATCGATACTCTCGAACACAAACATGATTGATTCTCCATACTCACAGTATTTCCATGAGGTGTCAGCGCTTAGGACTGTTGACAGTCTGTGGAGACGGGGTCGATTCCCTTCATCGACGAAATAATAGATGCGAGGATACTTGAGCGTTTCATCTGCAGCATAAAGAAGAGTCTGCCCTTGACCTTGAAACTCAGAGTCACTGTCGTCACGTTTCAGGTAGGATTTAAGTGAGGTTTGTGACTTGTTTCTTTTATCGCGCTGAGGTGCATCCTCGATGGATAGGTCCCTTTTATCGTCATCCGGGAGATTATATTCATTCGTACCCGTCCCAGTGGCTTTATCTCCCCCAAGAAGAAGCTGCTGGAGCAGTCTATTTTGGATATGCAGTCGTTCATTTTGCTCTTTGAGCAAACCTCGTATCTCGCTCCACAGGTCGTTGGACAAACCATTTGAGGGTCGTCTGTTCTCCATGACTCAGTAAAACCATACATGGAGGACCTGATTTGCGCATGTTATAGGCTCAATTTCTAATAGACAGACAAGTATCAGAAAAAGCTCGAGGTGACGCGGATTGAGACTGCGACATTGAACAAGGCTGAGACTCAACGCGTGACTAGCCTTATTCCCAAAATGGCAAGGCTGCTCAAGCCACCGTTTATGTCTTTCTCTCATGCTGCTTCACTCTTCCTGGACAGGACAAAAGTATCATCGATACATGAAGCACTCTTTTGAACTGATGAAGCAAAATTACTAGATTAAATTTTCATTGCTAACACCACAGTATCGCAACAAATCCATTTATCTATCTATCAGGACAAACGAAACCCACTGGTCCGTGTCTGGAAGAATCCTTTAGGATCATACCTGAGTCTCGTCTGCAGGGCCCGATCGCGTGTCCGAAGCCGACCCCAGTAGTCTTGGTCAGCGCCAATGTCATTCATATACAACGGACGATAAACATTCGGCAGAGTTCCGTTAGCAATGTTCTCCGTAATCAAGCGACCAAATCCTTTGAAGAGCTTCTGCGTGGCATCGTGCATCCGAGCGTCGGACAGCGCCAACGTCCACTGCAGGGTGATCTGAAGGAGAATATAGTCCTGGTCAGGGGGAAAGCCAAGCAAATCCTAGAATTCCGGTCAGCAGCGGTTGGTTTGAAACGTATGGGAAATAACTGACTCCTCCGAGCTCCAAGGCTTTCTGTGCGATGCTCCGTGGGAAGGGCTGGAAGTCGATGGTTCCCACCATGCCGGTCTCCAGCAACACCTCGTTGTTTACGTCAAGCCAAAAATCAAAGATGGACTGCAAAACCTCGGGCGACATGTCTTTTGGGACGGGAATGGTTTCACCTGCAATGCTGTATCGGCTTCCGCTGTATGGCGTCAGTGCTGAACGAGTATTTCCGGACTCGCAACTTACTGAAGGATATATTTGTCGCCGTTTTTCAGCTGTTCGAGAAGGTCAGACATGGGCAGCGCATTTCCAAATAGATCTATCACCCACCAGGTCGGCATAACTGTCATATGTCCGGGTTTGATCGATTGGATGCAAGGCAGTAAAGTTGTCAAAGATACCCACCGGGGGCTTCTCTCCATTATAAAAGAGGAACATGACCCAGATATCGAGCAATGGTGCGTGCTCCCTGGTCAAGATAATTGAAGCCTTCTCATCCGGGTAGTACTCGACAAAATCCTGCAGCGCAGCAAGCATCTTCGCCGTATCCACCCCAGAGAAGATGTAATTTCCTCCCCAAACGGGGTGATCCATCGGGCGTGTCTGGACGGTATACGAAGTGACGACCCCGAAAGAGCTGCCTCCACCTTTCAAGGCAGCGAAGAGATCCGAGTTCTCCTCTGCATTTGCATCGACGATCGTGCCGTTTGCCAGCACGACCTCGTAGCTGAGGATATTGTTCGCTGCCCAGCCATACTGCGGGCTGAGGTAGCTGAGACCACCTTTTCATCTGCTCAGGAACCACATTCATATGAGAGCAGAATCAAGACTCACCTCCTAGAAGCAACCCCCCAACGCCTACACCTCCTAGCCTCCCGCCGACAACTGCCCGCCCTGTTCCCTCTAACTTCCCCTGCACATCCTCCCATCTCTGCCCCGGCCCGACAACAGCCGTCTGGGTGGACGGGTCATACACCACCTGATCGAGATTCTTCGTGACGATCAGCAATCCGCCCTGCGTACTTGAGAAACCAAGGTTAGGCGAGTGACCGCCCGATTTGACCGCGAATTGGTCCTGCGTGTAGCCCAGTGCGGTGATCACATCCGACATCTCCTGGGCATTTTTTGGCGCAACCATGCATTCGGGATGAAGATCCGAGCATGCCGCTGACCAGTAGTTGGTCAGGTCATGGGCATACGACAGCGAGAGCGGATACTCGACCTGAAAGCCATGATCGGCCAGGACGGAGCAGAGACTGCCCGAGTTGCCTGTCAGGGCGTTGACAAGAGAGTTGACCAGCGAGGCCATATTGCGGTTATACTATAATCTACAGAGTCATAACCGAGTGGTCAGCGACATCAAGGGGGCCAGCTTTAAGTATGGCAATGCCCGGCAATGAACCATCAGCCAGTCCACTCGATAGATCACAATCTGATTCTGCACCCGCTAATCTTAGAACCTGCATTAGCTCTGGATTAATGACTAAAACTTGATATGGGTTCATCGGGAAATGGAATTGATCGCCAGTCATACTAGTCTCGGCATGCGAGTCTTGGGCCAGACTTCTTCGTCGCACCCAATCATGCATCGTTGGTCTTCATTCCTTCGGATTGATTATGACCAGTCAATTGATTACCCCCCTCGGTTAGAGCAACCATTGTGACGCTCAGGGATGAAATTTGAGGGAAGGCTGGTACCCTACCCCACTTGCTCGTAGGACCGTAGTTCATTGATGGATGGTTCTCTTTGCCTGGACATTTAGCCGCTGTACGAAACCCTGGTATTTCATGTCTACTGTGTACATATGAGTCCCAGATGGCCATCATGGTGATGATGCTTTGTGCCTCCAAATACGAGATGGTCTCGACAGTTTAGACCCGGCTGCAGTGATAGTCAGCTCCTAGTGGCTTGCGTCGGCTGATTCTACCAATCAGTAAATCTGACCATAGACTAACTGTTCCTCACGCTACTTAAGAGCGGAAAGGACTTGGATCCTATTGCCTGGGATTCCTGCTCAGCAATTAAATTAGGTAAGGATCTCTATGTCCTTCCCTGCTCTGTAATCCCTTAAATCTCTCTTCATGCATATATTTGAAAAAATGGCCAGTCCTATAAGCAAGGAGGAACTAATAGTCACAGCTTAAAGCATATATCTGCCGGTTTCATGCCTAACAATGTTCCCGTCCCCCATATGGAGTGTCATGTCTTGCTTTGATATATTAGAGTTCCACCCAATAGGCTGCACTTGGATTTCTTTCTCTCTGAATAGCGAGGCCTCACGTCAGTAACATAGATAATTTCTTAAGCCAGTGGCTATCCCTGCGCATTGTTTATCACGACCTTAAACAGCGGAAAATGAAAGGAAGATAATTAATTATAATGCTATATAGAATCAGTAACAAAATTCGATAGACTAGAGTATTATTATGTAAATATTAACAATGATGTAAATAATAAGTCCTAAGGCAATAACATACCTACCGTATCCATGGAGAATTTCGAGGTGGTTGTCCCAGTAACTCAATATGAGGGCGGACAACCTCGATGGAACCGCGACAACTCGGCTCCTGGGAATGGACTGGGCCGACTGCAACAATCTGTTCCGATGCTGTGAACACTTGGCCTCCTACTTGATATCAAAGAGTTTCAGAGCATTGATCCAGTCAATCGCAAATTGTCAATCAAGCTCATCCTCCCATGCAGAAAACCGATAGCCCAATCAGACTCCCAGCTATTCATTCAGTGATATTATTTGGACACTGCGTTCTGGCGGTATCCTACGTATGCTGACTTGAGGGTTCACACCCGCTCTTTTCAAAGATGAGAAGAGATGTAAGCTGCACTAACCTAATGGTGGTAGCTGAATGCAATTCAATGACCCATCAGCTTCTGGGCTGCCATTTAAGAATGAGGAAGTAGTCTCATTCGCCCTATCCACTGATGTAATCAATATTTAGTGTTGATCCAATCCGAAGAGTCGCTATATGTATTTGTATCATGGATCTTCTAATCTAAGTTTGGCATATTGATCCACAAACTCGTGAAAAAGCTTGTTAAGCCCAAGAAGGTTCAAGGGATCCTTGTCATCTTCTTCACTCATGAAGCACAGCATGTTGTGAATGTCAAAAGTGATTGCCAACATATATCCATACTCAGATTCCAGGAACACCTGGTCTCCGGTATCTGAATCACCCGTCAGTCTGTTCCACTGTTTGGCATATTCCTCGCAGAAGTGCCTCTTCTCCTCTTCTGTGTACTTTCTGCAACTTGCTATCCTGCTCTCCTCGTCAAACCATTTGAACATCTTCTGCATGAAATGCCCACCAATGTCAAACGCTCGGTAGTTCTGCATCACAAACTCAAAGTCAATCAAGGCAACTCTGCTCTCTCCTTCCTTCGGATCGTTCTTCACCATGACGTTCATGAATTGCACATCATGGATACACCATCCTGTCTTTCCTCCTATGGAATCCAGCTTGTCCACCACTTTCCGCAACCTGGTCCCAAAATCGTAGTTGACCAGATCGTCCACATTGACACCTCCTTCTTGACCAAGGACCTTCAACTTGCCCATCTCGTGGTACTTCTTGAGTCCGTTGATGATCGCTTCGTAGTAGGGTTCCACCGCCTTTTTCTCCAGAGGCATCTTCAAAACATGGAACTCTGCCAGTGCTTTAGCAACATCCGCTCGGATGACCGTATTCTCGACATCCTCCGGTTCCATGTTACGTGCATCGAGGAACTCATCGATCCTCCCGAGCGTGCCATCCTGTGTCTTGAAGAATCCGTAGACTTTGGCTCCCAGGCCAGATCGGCCGTACTCGTAGCAAAATAGTGCTTCCTCGTGCTTGCTCGGTACCAGATGCTTGAAAGTTTCGATATCGCTCCCAGTGCCAGTATGAAATTTGATGAACACCTTCAAGGGCTCAGCAGATGTCCCAGTCGCCGGCATCGGTCGCTCGACGGGACAGTGGGCGTTGGCAAAGGATGCATGGTACGACAGGGTCAGGGACTCTGGGTCCACGGATGGCCATTCTTCTGTCAGGAATGAGCCGATAATATCTTTGACGTCTTTTTTAGTAGGAACTTTGTCTTGAGGAAGAAACACGGGAACAGCTGTCAAGGTGACCATCTTGGTTTGATGCGTGAAGGGTGCTTGGAAACAACTGTAATAAAATATATGCTCTCAGTGGAATGATTCATTAGGGATGTTTACCGTTTCGGATGACAGTGCTACGTCTCAACTCTCAATTATAAGAATTACCGGTCCAGCACTGAAGCTTACGGATCTGTGATCCACAGGACGGGCATCGGGGTCTCAAAATGTCTAGCCCCAGTACTTCCTTCTTGTATTATGTGCAACCTTTAACCCTGGAAAGAGACAGATGCTGTTATTACCCAGAACTTTGCACTACCAGATGTTTTTTGCTTTTATCTGACCTGCCTCTATCACTGATTCTTAATGACGCATGTGCACTATAATTCCTGTGGATATTTTTGATTCTACATTCGTTGTTGCACTGGGACAGAGTTTGGGCCCGGCTTCGGCGTATCACTCCCCAGTCCCAGTCGATACATCTAGATTACTCTTCCTAGAGATTAACACTGGATCAGCGTGTCTCCACCAGTTCCTCACGCTAGTCAAGCGCCGAGAAGATTTGGACCAATCATCTAGATTTCTCCTCCACAATTGAATTAAGCGAGGGTCTCCGTGCCTTTTGCTTGAGGATGATCGGTTTCGACGGGTAGTCACTACAGGATTTATTTATTTCTCACGAGTTCTCACGCTGGCACCGGGTGCAGCCGTTGGTAATGATACAATCGCTGAAGCCCGTCATTTCGCCAGCGTTGATCTCATCCGGTAACGAAATTGATAGTCAATTACCTCGATATGAGAGCGATCGTTGATAGCTCATACAATTGTGTAATATCTACTAATTCAAAGATATCTGCGATCTAACAATGTAACTGGGTCTGTAATGCCAAGTTTTTCGGAGCTCGCGTGATCAAGCTTAGTGGCCTTGTTGCACTGCCAGGCACACTAGCAATATCAAAAGTCCCATGACGTTTTCTTGTGTAGTGGTGGTCTCCCAGGAGTGTCAGAGTAGGCATGTTGAGTTGAAGACATTCGAGACTTCCTTTGCGCATCGATGTTTCGAGGACTGGCCAACCTGCGTTGAGTGTGAGAAGGGATTCCTAGGACGCCTCTGGATCGGTCGGATGAAGACCGCATGATACAGACAGTGACTGGCAGATTTGAATCTGTCTACACTTGTACTAGGCCCGCTGCGTCTTTTCCGAGTACTGAAAGAAGTTGTTTTGACACTGAATGCTGACCGGGCATAGTCCCGCCCTTTTTCTTCTGGGATGATGTCAGCCGTCTCTATGTGGATTATGGAAGCGTCGATCAAAAAGAGACGGTGGATTGGCTGATATTCTCCCCAAAAATGGAGCGAATAAATCTATTTCCAGCGTCTCAGATCTCGCGGACTGGGAAACAAAGCGTGCTGTTAGGACAACGTCCACAAAGTAATTGATACCAGTCGCCTTGTTGCTGAATTTTGGAGAGTTGACCGTTCCATATACGCCGGGGATCGTGTCTATCCTTGGATTCCTGAGTGATTAAAATGTTTTTCAGATGCTCCATAAATACTACATCACGAATTTGACACGTACCGGAGAAGATGAAATCTTGCCTCTATTCAGACAAACAACAACGACACAGCAACAGAGGATCGAGATCACTCCCATCAGGAAATGGTACATCAGGTTGATCCAAGTGATAAAGGACTGACTCTGCAGTAACTCATAATCATGCAGGCAGAACGATCCTTTGTTAGATCGCCTAGAGCAAGCCATGAAAAGGTGGACGACACTGCACACCATCATACACAACGCCGAGCCTTTCTGAAGCTATCCAGGCGGATTATGTCGTCTTTCATGGTGAATGATGATAGAAATTCTGCGTGATTAAATGGTCTCTTAGGATTTCTGCTTCTACATAGCTCGTCAGACTTCCGTTGCATTCACATATGCCACTGCGTCTAGGACTATAAAGTCTCGACACTCCCGCTCAACCTTTTTCCCCTACCAGTCGAGCAGCCGACGTCTTCATGTCAGTTGCGACCTGAAGGAAGTGCTTCCGCTCAGCAAGATGGTCTTCTACGCCTACGCCAGCTCAGGGGTAAGCTCTCCTGGCCAAAAATGCGGTGCTCCGACTAACCAACAAAGGGCTTCGCTGTATGGCTCATCACGGCCAAGGACAAGGACACCTTGGATGCCTGGTTCCGTGCCATGGAGACCTCTCAGTTCGGAAACATCGCGCGAGTCAGCGCTGAATGGTACCGCTACCAAAACTTCCGCATCGAACATTCGACCACCGACCATCACCTTGCTCAGAGATTCGACGGACTGATCCTCTTCAAGCCTTTGTATGGCTACAATGATTCGTGGCACATGATAAATAACGGACCTTTTGTGGATTGCTTCCAATACAACTGGTAGCTTCCTCCCTTCTCTTCCTCATCGCAAGGTAGCTGACTTGCTCTCCCTACAGGTACTACATCCGCTCCAAGAAGTACAAATCTCTCTACTGGGACGTCCAACGCAGGACAGAGACGGAATCCCTACAGGTCTACGTCAGCACTAAATCCCGCGCTCGGTTCCAGGCCGTGAAAAGACTCTGCCCGAATTACGCGCCCACTCCGTCAGATCACCTCATTCTCGGCGACGATCTTATGTATCTTCAGCATGAGTCCGGTTCAGTGTCGTTCATCCGGACCGCCAAGGGGCCCTTCATCTTGACCATATCCGCTATTCCGCATCATTTCAGCATTAGCCAGCTCTGTAACAGTTTTGCTCCACAGTCGGACGACCGCATTGCCTTTGAGTTGGGTTGTGGCGCTGAATGGGAGCTGATGTATTAGCTGTTTTAGTTGTCTGGGAATTGGACTTTCGTTGAAGGATTGGGAGAATACTGCAGATGGGACATTCCGAGTGCTACTGCACAGTAGTAATCCGCCAGTTTACTACAAGAAAGTGAACAATAAAACGAATTAAAACCTACTGTCGAATTTGAAGAAACATGCGCTGTTTATCATTGTCATCTTTGTCTATATTTTCAACATGTATTTGCTATCCTTCCTCATGACTCCTTTTTTGCCCATCCTGGTCATTCCTCATAAACTGTACGTCTGTTACCGAATCCTCAACCCGAGCAGCGTTTTCACACCCTCTTCCCTCCCTGCATGTACACATATTAGCATTAAGCAGGGAATCGAGTTTCTTTCTGCTTCAGCCTTGTCCCTGCGTCAAAATTATCATATCCCTTCGCTCCAGTCCATCCTGCAGCCTCCACGCGAGCTGGTCCTAGTTCCGCGCTCGATCATGCAGGACTATTTGTGCACTGGGGAAGGCTCGATGAGATTCTGCCGGGAGTTACACGTAGATGGTGCGAAGAAAGCAAGGTTTGTAGTAGGATGTGGATACTACTGTGTGGGAGACAAGCAATTGATGCCTGAGGTATATTGGTGTGAATATCTAACTACACCTTCTTTCTCAGCGATGTCCCCTGCAAAACCACTCTCGCAGCAACAAAGAACACCACACTAGCCACCATCATTGCCCCAGCAAAGGCTTGCAACCCCCAGTAAGTTCCGTGCTGTCGACTCAGAATCGCGCCAGCAATTGGACTCCCGGTCAACGTCGCGATACTCATGCAGGTATACAGTACTCCCTGTCGTACGCCCGTTTTGCTCATATCCGCTGTGATCTGACTGAGCAGCGCTGGGACCATGCCGACGAATGCTCCGGACGCAAACCCATACAGCAAGCTGAAGATCACATAGACGGCCGCAGAGCCAGGGGCTAACAGGGTTCCAGGAATCCAGAGGACGAGGATCGTCAGCGCAGAAAGAGTACACATGGCGATCATGACGTTGAACCGGCCGAGTTTATCTCCAAAGTAACCGGGAAGGATCCGACCAGGGAGACTATCTTGTCAGTTTATATCTCAATCTGTGCAACAGGGTACTAACCTCGCGGCATTCAGAATCGTCAATAGATACTCCGCTAGACTCCGCCGAACCCCATCCTCCTGCGCCTCAAGTATCACATAGTTGATCGGCACAAACATCGCCCAGAAGCCACAGCAAGCCGCCAGCATCAACAGCACAAACGGCACCTCCGAGAAGGGTCCGATATAATCACTGAACTGCACCCGCCTCGGCACAGGCGCGATCCGCGAGCGAACGGTCATATTCGCGACAACCAGCAACGCCAACACCACGAACGCGGAGATGCGCAGCGACCATCCGAACCCAACCCGCGGCAGCAGTCGCGACAACATCGCCGGGAAGACGACGCCTCCTATCGACGACCCGCTCGACATGATCCCGAAGGCGAGCGCGCGGCGCTTATCGAACCAGGTAGCCGTGCAGGCCGAGGCGGGATAGAAGACGAAGCTAGCGCCCAGGGGGCTGCAGATACCCTGCGCAAGGAGGAACTGGTAGTACTCGCTCGAGACGGAGATCATCATGAGGCCAAAGACGTGCAGGAACGTGCCGATGAGGAGCATCCATTTGGGGCCGTAGTTGTCGAAGACGCGGCCGAGGACGATGCCTGCGGCAAAGAGGACAAATGGCTCGAGAGACAGGATCCAGGAGATACTTGATGCTGAGTACTCGCGCAATTGATTATGCTGGTAGTAATCTTGGAAGACACCGATCGCTATTTGGGTCAGGATTGTTATCTGTCAGTGACGCGGGCAAGCTCACCATTCACCCACCCGAATCCAACAAACAGACAACACCAGGCTCCTGCGACCACCGTCCAAGCATGAAGGCCATGGTCCATTGGCGCAGCTGACTCTTCTTTGGTTTCGTTCGCCGTCGCAACCACATCGTGCTTCACTTCTGCAGCGGGGCCAAGCCCCTTCTCTAAGCCAGACCCTCTCATCTCATCTTGGGAAGGCATCCTGGGCTGCAGGATGGATGATGGATATTCCACCCAGTTATTACAGGGGGCAGAAGTCGACTCCAAAACATTTCGCAAAACTTCAATCAGGAAGAAATCTTATCTACCTTAACCTTTTTGGGTGTCCGCTCATGTGCCTTCATTTTAGCTCGTATTCTTCTCCAATCAGCAGCGCACCAAAGTTGATCTTATCTAGTTGGAACCACGGAAACTAGGTATCCGGGGCGTCGGCCAATACTTGTCCACTTTACGATAAGGGAGTTATATCGCGGACACGACCCCAGCCTTGATCGATGTCTACAGCACCTTATCAGCCCAATATGCCATGCAGAGAAGGATCGTATTTAGGATCGTATTTAGGATCGTATATGGACGACTCAGTACTCATCTGAGGATGTCATTGTATGATGGGCATGCGTTCTAGAGACTGGAACCCGTGTCCTGACAGTCAACATCGAATGGAACACCCCTAGATTATATATACGCAACATGGGCGTAGATTACTACTAGAAAAAGAGCGTCATATCACTTCTGCGGATTCTTGTCCGCCTACATTTTAGAGTGGAACCAAAACCTGGCAAGGTTCTACATATACCATCCCGAGACGTCGATCGCACCATCAGGCTCCACATCTACAACGGCTCGAGATCCACGAGACCCTCACCGGTCCTTATAAATGCCTACGACAGCGGCTTCACACTCCGCGCATTTGGCATCGACGACGAGTTCTACCGGTTCATTCGCGCAAACAGGCTACACCGTAGTCGACGTGAAGCATCGCCTAGCACCTGAACATCCATTCTCCGCTGCGTTCGACGAGATCGAGGACGTGGTGAAGTAGGTACGGTCCCAGCCCGCAAGGTTTCGATCAGACGCATGTCTCGCTGTCCGGAATCAGCGCAGCCGGCAATCTGGCCCTGGCGGTTGCCTCATCTTTGCGGCTCTTCAGCACTGCCAAAGTAAATGAAGAATCACCATTCCATGCTGTTGTCGCATTCTACCCGGCCACGGACCTGTCGCAACCGACCACAGCAAAGAAGCAAGTGGCCAAATCGAAGATTTTTGATTCCAAAGGTATTTCCTTCTTCTCCCAATTCTGCCATTCGTGCTATCGCAATCCCCGCGAGGTCGACACGAGAGATCGGATTCGCCGTCATATGCTGATCCGGGGCGGTCCCCCAAGAATTTGCTAATTATCACCACCGAACAGGATCCGTTCACGATCGAAGGCGAGAAGCTTGCAGAGGAGGTCCGCATGGAGGGTCATAACGTGGTATGCCATTGGATGGAGGGGAGTATGCACGGCTGGGACAAGGAGGCGAAACGGGGGAGCAGGGAGTGGAAAGCTAAAGAAGAAACATATGGATATGCTGCTGACATGCTGAGGATACGGGAGAGCAGCTGTGATCCTGAAACGAAGTGAGAATGTTTAGCCTAGTCTATAGTAGGAATAGTCAGGGGGCATTGGGCCGAGGCACAAACGCAGTCAACAAACGCTCATTTACACTACTCTTCACTGAAAGAAGTCCTTGAAGCCGTCCTTGAAGCCTTGGAAGCACCAGCAATGCTCCGGAGGTGTGAATACAATGACTTGAACTCGAATACACTGGAAGCACTATTGTTTTAATTCTCAATGGCATGTGATGTGTAAACTTGCCGGCTGATGCTTATCAATCTAGTGCGGAGGCAGGAGGGGGATCGTCGCGATGCATGATCGTCCGCAGCTGAGGGCTCGAGAACCTTGAAAACAACTCTCTTGTCTTCTCTCTTGTCTTTTAAAATCTCTACTCTCCTTGATGTTATCTATGCCCTGAGCACACGTCGTATACTATAAAAATGCAGCTGGGAGCTATTTTGTTCCTAATTGGGACATTCCTGGCCTCAGCGGCCCAATGTTTCAACATCTCTCCACTGGAACTGAAATTCCCGCTTCTCCATCATCTGCGACTGCTGGATCATGAACCGAGTGCATCACTCAACCTAGCATCTTCGAAGACATTTAAAGAGCACAATTTCTCGGTGCCTATTGACCATTTCCACAATGAATCCCGATATGAACCTCATACTCACGACCATTTCAACATCCGCTATTGGTTCGATGCCAGTCACTACAAAAAAGGGGGACCGGTGTTTCTCATTGCAGCCGGAGAGACGGACGGTACGGATCGCTTCCCGTTCCTGTCTCAAGGAATTGTGACCCAGTTAGCCAAGACGTATAACGGTCTTGGAGTGATCCTGGAACACCGCTATTATGGCCAGAGCTACCCCTTTGCCAATCTCACCACAAAGAATATTCGGTTCTTGTCGACGGAGCAAGCACTAGCGGATTACGCTTACTTTGCTTCCCATGTTGTTTTCCCCGGGCTGGAGCACCTGAATCTGACTGCCGGGGCCGTGCCGTGGATTGGATATGGAGGCTCCTATGCCGGAGCTTTTGTGGCTTTTCTCCGCAAGCTCTATCCCGAGGTCTTCTTCGGGGTTGTTTCGTCGTCAGGAGTCACCGCGGCCATTGAGGATTATTGGCAATATTATGAGCCCATTCGCCAATTTGCGCCGTCCGACTGCGTGAGGAATATAGGGACTTTCGTGGATATTGTGGATACCATATTGATTGAGCACGCCAAGAACGAGACATTAAAATCGCACCTCAAGGCTGTTTTTGGTGCAAGTTCCTCCACTAGCGATGAATTTTTCGTGTCAGCTATCTCGGATGTCCTTGGAGCCTTTCAAGGCCGGAACTGGGATCCCGCGGTCGGCGATGGCACTTTTCAGAGATATTGCAAAACTCTCACAAGTCCGACATTGCTCTATCAGCAGAATAATACCATAAAGAGGTGGACGGCGCAGCTCATCTCGGCCACAAAGTATGATGCAACCAACTCCAGCTTGGTCACAGGAATGCTCAATTACGCCGGCTACGCGAACGCTACGATTTTCTCCCGTCTTGACCAGGCCGTCGGTATCTCCAGTTCCAAGTCGGGACAGTCCCTGGAAAAATCGTCAGGGGTTAGCTGGGGTTATCAGGTCTGCACCGAATGGGGATACTTTATGCCAGGGTCAAGCGTGCCGAAAGATCGACTGCCTCTTATCTCCCGTTTGATTACGCTTGCCGGGGTATCTCAATTCTGCAAGGACGACTTCAACATCAAGACACCCCCGGATACCGATCGCATTAACAAACACGGCGGGTTCAACTTCTCGTATCCCCGGGCGGCCATCATCGGTGGACTGGCCGATCCTTGGCGTGACGCGACGCCACTTGCGGACGGTACTCCACCAAGAGATTCCACAGACGAGGAGCCGTTTATCCTTGTTGATGTACCGGCCGAGGATGTCTGGGATGGAATTCGCGGTGCGGTACACCACTGGGACCAGAACGGCTTGTCTAAAGCAGACGTGCAGCAAGGGAAAACCGCACCAAAGGTCATAGTCGACCTCCACCAGGAAATTGTACGATTTGTGGGAGTGTGGCTGAAGCAGTGGAGAAAAAACGACGTGGATGTCTCAGATCCCACAGCGACCACGGCAGTTGGACCTGGACAGACGGTACTAGAGGGGAATTGACCCATTGAGTAGAGAGGCACTCAAGGTTGAAGAGTGTATAGAAGATTATGACGATATGCGCCTGGTGATAGTGTGACATTTGCAAGCTCCGTAACATGTGTTCAACAAGAATGTTTCACTCTGGACCGTTCAACTCCCGCAAAGAAAGCCAATCGGAGAGATTGACACTGCTGATCCAGACCAATAGCATCGACAGGGCTGAAACTAGCTTGTCAATGTCGCAATTAATAGCGTTTGTCCATTGGACTACGTGGGGCGGACACGACTCCCACAGCGTTGATAGGCTTTCCACTGCAACCGATCCTACCTTAGATCCCGGAGCTGAAAATAACTGAACCATCAATACATATTTCTGGAATACTCGTACCGTCTCCACATTAGCAATTGTCATTATGATGACAAACGGTCGGTGGATTAATCAAAGGGCGCTGGAATGGCAGAAGCCGATCTTAGTGCTCACTCACTTCTCCGTACTCTGTACAGCCCCAGCCACGCCTGGCATAGCAACGGACGGATATTGATCAATCCCGACCCTGGACCCTGGACAGTGCACCCGGGCACTAATTGGATATTTAATTTCTATGTTTAGGGCGCTAAGGAAGGATATATTGGGAGTGTCTCACAAGCGACGACCGCGTCTCACTCATTTAACTACCTCGCAGCGGGGTTGCTGCCTTCCGCATTAGCCTTTGTCGAGCTTACCGCGGCCGCTGATATATCCATCCACATGTGTACCCGACACACTGTCATCCCGCTCAGACGAGCTGAACTTTGAATTGTGGTCGCGTTCAACATGAAGCCGTTGGAATTGAAGCTAAAGCCGGAAATTCGCCGTTTCGCACCAATGGCGCTGGCGGCCGTCCTATTCTTCTGCACCCTGGTGCTCTTCTACGAGGTGATGCCGACCTCCCGGGGTGTGACTGTGCACGAGATGACCGGAAAACCAACGGCCGGCAGCCACGGTCCTAATCCCGGGCCATCCGGGAATAGCTCAAGCGACGACTTCCAGCATACCGACCGGCGATGCCACGCGCAGCCGGACCCAGGGAACATCCTGTTCATCGTGAAGACGGGCGCGACGGAGATCTACGAGAAGCTGCCGACGCAGCTGCTGACGACGCTGGGGTGCGCGCGGGACTTTTTGATTTTCTCCGATCTCGAGGAGCAGATCGGCCCGTACCATATCTTCGATGCGCTGGCGCACTTCAACGCAACCATGAAGGCCACACATGCCGACTTTGAGATCTACCGGCAGCAACAAGCGTACCAGCGCGGGGGCCTGGACATCGCCACGCTCAAGAACGACGGCAAGGCCGCCTGGACGCTGGACAAGTACAAGTTCCTGCACATGGTGGAAAAGACGTGGGCGCAGCGCCCGGACATGGACTGGTATGTCTTCATCGAGAGCGACACGTATGTTGTGTGGACGAATATTTTGCTCTGGCTGCAGAAGTTGTCGCCGAACAAGAAGCTGTATATGGGTTCAGCGTCGTTTGTCGCCGACCAGGCGTTCGGTCACGGCGGGAGCGGGTACGTCATTTCGAGAGCGCTGATGGAGGCGTTTGTGGGGAAGAACCCGGGGATAGCGAGCCGGTATGACGATGTCATGCCGAACGACTGCTGTGGGGATTTCGTGCTGGGGCGCACGATAAAGCAGGAGCTTAACGTGGGGATCCAGAATTTCTGGCCGCAGGTGAACGGGGAGAAACCGGTGACGCTAGAGTTTGGGTCGAAGCAATGGTGCCAGCCCGTTGTCACGATGCATCATGTTATGCCTCGGGAGCGCAGTGCCATTTTTGATTTCGAGCAGGCGCGCGATGATGTAACGGTATGTCTCAAGACCTCAAGACAGTTGATACAGCGCAGCACTAACAGACCTAGGTACCGCTTCTCTTCCGGGAACTCTCCGAGTTGTCATTTCCATCGGGAAAGATGCGCGTCGAGGAGGAGGACTGGGATAACCTCGCCGATGCGCCCGTGGAACTGGACAACCCATCGATGGAGGCCTGTCGTGACAAGTGCCTGAGTCACGACACCTGCTTTCAATGGCGATATAGCGAGAAGGAGTGCCACATATCGACCGAGTCGTTCCGACTAGGGACAAAACGACTACCCGAGGATCAACGACGGTGGTTCTCAGGATGGAACGTCCAGCGAATCCAAAAATGGCGGGATGAGCATCCATGTAAGAAGCCCGCGTGGGTGAAGCCACATTAATCTGTACATAGACAGCACTGTAGCAAGTATCATGATAACGAGTAATTCACTTCCATATCTATGACTTGTACTGGTAATACGCGTCTAGTCTATACCGTACGTATATATACTAACTAGTATGAAACCGCTTAATCCTCCCCAGCCGCCTCACAGCCCTCACATCCTCAACCAGCTCCAGACTATCATCGAGCCGCTCATTCGGCAGCACAATCGCCCGATCCAGCTGATACGGTAGTCCCCGATGCCGCCCGCGGATCATCATCGCACAGATAACCAGCTTGCTGAAGACGGAGAACTGTCCGCTGAGAGAGGTATTCACGGTGGGATAGCCCAGACTCAGACCCACGTTTGCGCTGTTCCTCAGTTAGGCACTGTCAGGATAGATTTCAGAGGGACAGTTACATACTACGCAGAAACGACCTCAAAGAAGATGGGAAAGACGGCGAATGCCTGTCACCGTCTGTCAGCTTGCCTCAACAACGGTAAAAGAAGAGGGGGAGGTGCTACCGGCTCCGCCGGATCCATGACACGATCCGACTCCGCGATACAGATACAAAAAATGCCTATGAAGATATACCACAGGTCAAAGGTAAGCTGGTTGCGGATATGGGCGAGGACATAGGAGCGGCCGTTCGACTCGTCGATGGTCGCCGCGTCGTCGGGGTAGATGCCGAGCGCGCGCTCCTCGTAGGTATTTGAGGCGCGGACGCTGATAGCGATGGGGTAGACAGCGATGTACATCATGACGAGCAAGCTGAACTGGACGGCGGGGTTGACGTTTGCGAGGTTGAAGACTGCGGTGCCGGTGTGGCGGGAGGCGGCGGCCTGGTAGATGGCGGCGAGGACGCGGGGGCCTGCGGGGAGGACGGTGAGGGTGGGGTTATGGAGGTCAAGGACGATGATAAGGATGACGTCGACCAGGTTCATGGTGAAGATGATGGCGAAGAGGACCCAAGTAGGTTTGCTGGGGAAGAGGAGGGTGTAGCAGCGGCGGGGGTGGTTAAGGAGGAAGGCGAGGGGTTCTTTCATGGAAGAGTGGCGCGGGCAGAGCTTGGACATGGTCCAGATGATGAAGCGCAGGAGACAAGGGTAGAGGGTGTTGCCGGCGTAGGCGAGGAAGCTCATGACGATCAGGGGGAAGGTTGCGTCCTGGAAGCTGACCATCGAGTCCGGGGTGAGGGTGAAGCCGAGGTTGTCTACCATTGTCTGGGCGGAATAAAAGGCCCTACTCATGCTTAGCAATCGTAGCGTACAAGGCAGACAGCAGACTCACCACCAGATCTTGCTTTGGCCACATTCGGCAAGGTATTCGCGATACTTGGGGTTTGCGTGCTGGATCCAACCGACCAGGCAGATTGCGCCAAAGAGATGAAGCCCGAAGAAATACCCTGTTCGGTCAGAGTTGATCTGGGCAATGAAAACGAAGACTTACCTGTGACGATCTTGAGCAACAGTTTCAAACTGCGGTACTCGATCCCTCCCAGCGTCTCCCGATCCTCGTCGGTCAGGTTATGGAATTGTGAGTTCCGGCCGATCGTAGCATGCGACGACAGTTCAGGCAGGTCCAACTGCTGCGAAAGGGACTGGTCGAGGGGTTGTGTCTGGGCCTTGGGGCCATGGCTGGGGACCGGGCCGAGGACAAACATTGTGGACGCAACTCGCTCCAGCGTGTTTGTCCGAGCCAGATTGAGTCGCCGGCGAGAAGTTCCAGCGTTGATCTGAGCGTCAGTGGATTTGGTTCGCTCTGTGACCGTCAGTTTTGTTATGGTCAGTATCCGGAGCTTGCCTACCACAGTCGCTCAGCTCATCGTCGACTTCCACGATGGGGTGTCCTTGATCTCGTTGCCAGGGAGGAGGAACATATAGAGCCCTGTTACGGCCAGAATTGTGCACATTCTCGGCAAAGGTGATGCTTGGAGATCGAAACCGGGAGTCTGGATTGCGCAAGGGCGGACTCTGCGACTCATTCGGAACCGAGTCTTGCCTGAGCGACATCAGCAGTATCCAGCATAACCAGACGGAAATCACTCACTTTTCTGTAGTTGTGGCGTCTGAAGTTGTGGCCGTCTTCGAAGTACTGTCCCCTCCCGCTTCGGCGTCATCTTTCCGTCTTTGCCGGAGAAAGGCAGGGGCTGTGTAATAGATCAGCATGCCTGCTTTAAGTGCGACAGATACGGATGCACACCAAGTTCCTTGAGGCGCTTTTCGAACCAGCGCAACCGTACAACCACCACGAGGATGTTGATGAAACCAAGGTTGCTGATGATGGGGGCCACGTAGATGTAGACCTGTTGATACGTTTTTAAGCGATTGACATCAACACTAGGCCGTGTCAGTATTTCCCGTCGCCAGAGGATCGAGCGACCAACGTGTTCAACCCGGATTCTGTCGAGGCACTGGCCCCGAAGAAGAACGCGTCGATGGCTCGAAGGTTGCCATATGGGTAGATGATGACCAAACTGAGGATGCTCAGAGTGATGATGTACGCATCTGCAGTCGAGTAAGCTTTTAGTCGCTCCAATTTCGGAAACTTTTACCGATACTGACAATGCAGAGTGATGAAATTAAGGGAGATGAAATTAAGGGAAGGCTTCCACATCCCTAGGACTTGCTCAACTGACGCACGCAACAAGGCAGCTGAAGGAAAAATTGGAGATGAAATGAAGACGCAGAACAAGAGAAGAATGCATTCTCTTTAAACCAAGCATCACTACACATTACACGTGGGGTGAACCATGTGTGTGTCGTTGTATAAAGCTAATCCTGATAAAGTTTTTCTTAGCGTGCGGGATTTATCTGGGCCAATCCGGGAGACAACCGCAGATATTGGAAGATATTTGCTTGTTTAGCACGGCAAATCCCATGCTGCCCCTTATCATTATTGGCAAAATCTTTATCTAAGGCGAGGTGTCTGCTGACCTGCATTCTACATCTGGTATGACTAAAACATGCGATCTGCAAGCCCTATTCCGTGATGTTACACATATCACAAATGATCCGTCATCTACAACCTCAACAGTCCAACTGTTCATCCCTCTGCCTTAATACCTTGACAGTAAACTCGACCGTAACCTGACCGGTTGGAAACCTCCAACCCCCACTGTGCTGACTGATGTACTGACTGAGTCTGTTGACCCCCAGCACCACATCGCAGACGAAAAAGACCAGATGTAGAGACCTAGAGCAATAATCAGCTTGCACCAAGAAATGAGCGCTTGACTCACATGATGACCATCTCAAACACAAGCCCCACAAGCATTGCCGCCTTGACCGCGTTTGCAAACCTGTCACATCTCGCCTCGAACCCTGGGGCTGGGAAACCGTGACCACGGCCATTGCATTCTCCCCAGTACGCAATATTAGAAGGACCAAGAACGGGGTTGAGCATGAAGAGGAATACGACCAACGGATCGAATATGAGGTTGATGAGGAGCCATGCGGCGCCGTTGGGGACTGTCAGTTTGAAGATGCCGAACAGGCTGACGACCGCGCATAGGAAGCTCTAGACGCGTGTTAGAGATGCATTCAATCTGGTCGAGGAAAATGCATACCAGAGGAAGCAAGGCTTCGATGGCATCTTTCATTCCCCAGGGGAAAAAGTCATAATAAGGCCAGAGTTTCACCACCAGGTAGATGGCGAGGTTGTACACGAAGATCACAGCGGATGTAATGACAGACGACCAGATGAGGATGATGACAATTCTTGATGATGACGTCCGTCGTGTTGTGGTAGAATTCTCGTCGTTGTGGTCATTTTGTCCTGGAAGGAGAGGAGTTGTTTCGTCCATGTTGAGCCTCAATGTGTTGGTGCATTGAAAGAGAGATCCATGGGGATGTGAGAGTCGGAGGGAGAGGTGGTCAAGCTGGTACAGTCTAACCTATGCTAGTTAATCACTCTAGGCAGAATCAACTGTTAGGCCTTTCGCAGCAATTAATATAAGGATGTCATATCATTAGCCATAGTGCCAGCTAATCCCTCCAATAATAACCCATGAAGAACATAGCTCCTATCACCCACTAGGCAGCTATTCCAAATGCATGTGAATGTATCATTTGGGGGTCCCCATATTTTTCCCAATAATAAACTCGGACGGAAACCAAAAGCAAGAATCGCCAAATTTTAACCCAATCCCAACCTTCTCTGTATGTTATTCCCATGCTTGTTCTGAACTTAAAATAGTCAGACATAGTTGGCCACAATTTTCTTTTTCTCATATGCTGACATGCTCTCGTTCACTGTTGCCCTTGATAGTGTTGACGATAGCGACAAGACTTAAATGCAAAATCGCTAGGCCAGCACAGCTGAACATGGACTTAGAAGTGGCACGAATTAGCAGTGACAAATAGGTGTGATACATTGATGATATGTGCTGATGGATCAAGGAAATTGTCTACTTGGAAATTTCTAGTATACAAGTGCTTATATACAGTGAGCATCTGGTGACTTCTAGAAGTAGGTATCCTTTAGAACGAGTATTGGGACTACAGCGCTGGAGAAGTCAATATACGCACGACAGAGGACCAAATCATGGGCCTTGTGGTTACTTATGAAGCACAATATTTGAAGCATGCTAACATCTAACGTAATCGGTAAGCGAGCCGCCACTGCAACCGAGCCGCCATCCAAGATTGGCTGGCTCCAGTAGGGATGGCCCTTGACGGCGAGATTGTCTTTGGATGGAATGGTTGACCCATCCGACGTTAGCATATTTGTTGCTCCGGTCGTGATCAGGTTATAGATAATAACATCTTTGTTGGTTTCCATGTAGACCAGCGTTCTCTGGCAGTCAGAAGAATCCACTATTACTGTCAGTATTTGACCCTTTTAGAAAGACTTCAGAAGCCGTACGTACCGCACGCTTGAGAATAGGTGGAAAACCAAGAATAGAAGCCAGCGCCAGCAATAAAGACGTCTTCTGAATTCTGAATCATCACTGCCCACGACTCGTCACATCCAGCCTCTCCAGCTTTGCAGCTAAAGGACGAATCGCTAGAAAACACACCAACAGTCATTGGCAAAGGGAGCTGGCGGCGTAGGAGTAGGTTGATAATACGGAGACTCTCTTTGAATCATGCCAGCGAACAGATATTTTGGCGTTGTTGTTGTTGTTGTATTGGTAGTATACAGAATGCTCTAATCCTGTGCCGTACAGCCAGGTTGCAGCAGTGCTTTCAATGAGGAAGCCTCGGGCATTGTAGATGGAGTTTTGAACCTGTGGGAGTGTCAGCCAACTATTACGCAATCTTCTTCTGTCCGTACCATGTCATTGCTGTCGTCGGTCCAGTTGGGATCGCTAGCCACTGTCAGTACGCGTACCACTCGCGGCCGGTAAACTCACTCTGTCATATGGTCTGCAACCCAGAGCTACACATTCTCTTGGTACTCGCTCCCAGTCGAAGTTATATGCATCATCAGACTCCCTGCAGAACATCCGCTATCGGTTCCAGACGTGGAACGGGGGCATTCCGACGGTGTCAGTCCAGTGCCCGTGGCGCCGCCCAGCCGCGTGTGACAGTCTGACTTTGTTAGCCAAATACTAAGACGTTTACTCAACCTCCTATGAAGCGTATCTATCCTCTATAAACCCTTTATGATTGCAGCCTTCTCTCATCCAAGTCCGAACGACCACGCGCTGAGAGCCCGCAGAGGAACATTGACAAGACTCTCTCACATCTGTTAAAGTTAACACGTTTTAAAAGGGATGGACTAGTAACAACATACATAATTGCAATATTTAGATTAAAGAGTACCAGATCAATCTTTTCCCAGCCATGCAGGTGGGGGTTTGGGTCATCTGCATAGTTGTAGTCGCTTAGCGCAATTGCTGGGATACTGATTCCTGCTAGAATACAGGCAGCAACATCAAGGAAGATTAATATTGGAATATATGATGGTTTTCGAAACAGTAGAGCCAGGGCCAGGACGTCAACAATGATTGCGAGGGAGGCCTGTATCTATTAGATAATCCATGATATATTAACTGTAACACCTACTGCAGCAAAAACAGTCCGATAGACCTTGTTTGAGTATTCTGGTCCCCATCTAGCAGCAATGTATGCAGCTATAGCCAGGTAGGCAATGGAACAGAGAAAAAGGGGCACGCGGCCGACGAGGTGGATCCATGTGATTGTATTAATTGTAGTGCGGGCCATGGTGTTACTGTGGTTGGCTGCTATGGCAGTACCAATGGAAATAGCATGCAGTGGAAATTGAGTGAAGTAGTGGTTGAAATTATATCCTGAAATTAAGATAACTAATGTTGTAGAGGACCGCTGACACAAGATACATACATATAGTTACTCAGGAACGTAGCATGTCAACCTGGGAACAAGAAAAACAAAAACAATTTAGTATTAGTCTCATAACCGTGACAGATTAAACATCCCTGTTATGAGCTAGGGACATTCCGGAAAACGCACATTACCTGTAAAATTAGGCAGTTTGGTGACTCGAAAACCTACGCTCTGTGCAAGACCCTGACACCACCCGCTATTTTACCCTATTGGAGGGAAATAAATCAAGAGTGCTGGGTGTGCGGACAATCATCTCGGCGCTTACTTAATCCCACTGTGTCTTATTAGATGGCAGTAAGTACTCTGATGCACCACAGCTGCGCCATAGGAAACCAATACTGAGTAACATGGCTTTGGATGGACTAGTCAATACCTGTTCAAATAATCACACCCAGGATGTCATGAGAATTTTTACTCAGACGTCAGGGCTGAGGCTGGGTCGGACTGGATTTCTCGCTTATCAGAATGTTTGCCCAAGCGTTAGGGCTGTCGAGTGTAAAACGGGGGAACATCAGCGCATCGCTCAAGAACTGAAATGAAGAGAGAGCTCAGTGTACTATACTCCCCAAGATCTCTTACTTAACTTCAGGGGCTACCATTGTGGCATCTGTGCAGTCGCAATGAGCGGACGGTCGATCAAAATGGTAATGGTCAAGGAGCAGAGGATTATGTTTTGTAGATTCCGAGCGTGGACGAGGATTGTTTCCGAACTTTATCCATCAAGGTATTGATCCTATGGCGAGCGGCGCGACTCCGGCGTCTGTCGCCTCACGGATTCTCGGATATTCTACTCTGTCAGTGTTAGCTCATTGGAGACAAACTCGGTCAGGCTGAAGTCGGCTTACTTATTTCCACATTCAGACCAACCGATTCGGTTTTGTGAGCACATATTCCAGCATGGAAAACGAATCCTGGATACAGTCGCCGCGGGTATTCGGCTTGAAGCCCTTATTTAGAAAGTCAACGGCGTGCTTCAGCCTGTCACGGATATCTTGGGTTCGTGGTCTATCCTCTGCTGTCAAGGACCAAGATCGAGAATGAGTATTCTCAGCCCAATGTGGCTTTCATGCGTCTTCCGTAGATGTTGGGGCGGTCCGTGGCGACTGGAACTTGACTACAAATATAAGCTAGATATGCAAGTTCTAGTTCCAGTTAAATCATGAATAGGGATATCTGGCTCCGGTTCACTCAGAGAAAAGTCATGATAAAGAATGGGCACTAAATCCCTTGTCATCTGCATATCTACTCATACATAGTATATAAGATAAAAAGCACTAATAGTTATTTTTACTGAAATCTATACAAGTAGCACCCTTGCTTTATAGCTAAGTAAAATAATTAGACTTTATATTAGCTAAATCTAACTTGTCAAGAGGCTGTTGCGTACCTCCATTGTATTCTCCCCAAGCTGAACACAGCTACGGTTAGCAGTATTTTGACCGAGCCCTTCTCATTTGTCAACACTTGCTTGACACGGGCTGACACAGAGAACAAAGCGAACTGATACCTCTGTGGCCAACAAGTGGTAGGCAGTCCAACCGATACTGTCGACTATGTCTTGCCTCGCTCCGGCCTGCAAAAGGAGCTTTGTCAATGCTTGGTGGCCTTGTACACATGCAATGAACAGTGGCGTCCATCACCGGGCTGTTTTGGGAGAGTCGATATACGTAGCCCAGCCGGTCCTGACCTCATTCCCAGTTCGGGCAGCCACATGCAGGACAGTCTCGCCTTCAGGAAATTACGTGTCACGGCTGGAGTAGGTAGATTATGTCTCTAAACTCATCTCTAATAGCTACAAATAGAAGTTCGTCCAGTAATGGAACCAAGTTGTTGGTTGTCTTTTGCTGCTTGTTTCTCCTCCCAGATCGAGAGCAGTCAGAAACATTATCCATAATAGCCGTATAATTGTTTATCACCGCGTAGTATAAAGGCGTATATCACTGAGAGTCTACCGATAAGATCAATCGTGGGGCGTAACTTCTATCGCGAACGAGGTCAGGCCCCAGGAATGATTCGCGGATGACTCGCAGACCGTATAGTGCACCGTAATGAAGACAATTGTGTCCAATGTCGTCTTTAGCCAGCAAGGAAGCTATCTCAATTACAAGCACTGCTGGGTTCGTCCAGGGCCTCGCTATCGGAGTCGACACTGGGGAAAAGGATAAGAACACTCCAGCTCCTGCTGCATCACACGAACTGCGACCAGCGCTTGGAGGTGGTCTGTCGGAAGATAAAAGTTCTGTATGGTAGTGAAGGCTGCCGTCTTCGCCTTCTCCTGAAATCCCAACCCCTAACCTTGTACCAGGCTCGTAGTACCAGGTTCTCCTGCTGATGGACACCACGGCCTTGCTGAGGGCCTCGAAATTGAGATCCCCCTTTATGTCAAGCTGTACTTGGTGTTGAAGCCGGAGTGCGCGTGGCAGACAGGGTATGTAGCGGAAGCGTGCCCTCCTCCTGTATAAATGCTTAGAGAGAGTCACTGGGCTCGGGGAAGACCTGGAGGAGCTGACTCTCCGGGCTACATTTCATGTATATCTTGGCTTGAATCTGACGCAACAGACGTTTGATCCTTTTGACAGAGATCATCGAAAAGCATCCGATAAGGTGTGATTGATCTTCAAAATGAGTCCCTGCTTCGTTATGCCAAGCCAGCGCCCCGACTAGTAAGTCAGGGGGTTTTTTTGGGTGGGGTTGCAGTCACAGTGCTTTGCTAAAGCCAAAGCCAGCCAACACTTGGACGGTTCTTTGGTTGTTGGTAATTCCCTCTTTCCCTCGCCTAAGTGTGTTCCTTACTAGTCTTAGTGATCAATCAAGGGAGCAAAAGCAAGACGCAATTAGTCTGGATTCCAGGATCGGCTACTATCGAAGTCTCGTCCGCTTAAATCGGAGAGACACCGGCAAAAGTCCATGTCTGTGTCTGATTGCCTTGGATTGAAGACCCCCAATCACTCTCGACAGATTGTTCTCATCACATCGACCCATCGTGACCATGGCCCAAGGTCGTCTTCTGGATGGCCTTTCAATCTTACCAGGGGCAGTCTTGGAGATGGTTCTGATGCAGCTCGATGACCTCGCATCTCTCTACAGCATATATCGCTCCTCACCAGCCGTCTTCTACTTGCTACACGAAGATGGCACCGCAAGACGCATCTTTCAGAGGATTATGGAACTTAGCTTTCCCGAGCAAACTCAAGTCTTGATCCGCAAATTTACATTCTTGCGATGGAATGTTCGTCCTGCTAAAGATCTGGATGACTTCACTGAAAAGTACATCAAGGATGACACTGGTTTCGAGTTCCCTCGCGACATTCCACTCTCCGTTCTCTGCGACAGTCTTGCCGCAGCAGCAACTATCCGCTACCTAGCCCATGCCGGCATGCATGAGATGATAGCTCGCTGTCAGCAGCTAGAGCTCATGCAGTTGCAAAATCCGAAATTGAAATATATCCGGAACGCACACCGAACGCCGGCTCTATGGAACTCGGAATACTTCCCAGTGCCAAAGCCTCCTAGAGAGCGATATCAACAAGCCGATACTGTTCCAGTATCAACAATCGAAGAGCAGCGGGCTATCCGTGCCCTCTGGCAGCTTCTACTCATTTGGGAGCTGCATAGCCTCGTCACAGGACCGAGTCCTCGCTGGAACTGGCCTTCCGAAGAGGTCAGCCGACTCCAAAACATACATTTCGAGGAAATATGGCGGCATGCCCTACGGAACCAGGACATAGAGCCAATTCGGACCGTGAATGAATGTAGCTGTCTGTTTCCGACCTTGCAATCCCCCGGAGAAAGACTTCGTGCAGCAAAAAATCTCGCGTTCACTGCAGGATGGAAGTTTCCTTGTGATTGCTCTGCTCCCAGCGCCTCTCTTGTTCAGGACATAGATGGTATGGAGTTTTGGCGTGCTGCACCAGGTTATTCATTTGTTCTTGGTAGATTATCCACATGGTTCACCTCGCCCTGCCGCTACGTGAAATTTCGCCCCTTCCGCCGCTATGGCTTTGCAATCTGGGATCTGAGGCGTATGCAGGGCCTGGGTCTTCTGTCGGCGCCAGCTGATTCGCCCCAGTTGCCTCAAGCTTCCAGATCGGAACCAGACCAGTACGTTAGGTGGGAAAGCATTCTGAGTCAGGAGGATCTGGAGGAGATCGAGCAGCGACGGAAACATTACTGGCCAGGGACTGAGATCGTATCCGTCGAAGACGCATGGTCATTCACGCCACGAGCTGAGGTCTGAAGCTTGAATATTCCTATTGCCAGGTCCCATTAGACTTCAAATTGCAGTGGATATTTAATAGTGTAATATACAGATAGTCGCCAATCCTGCTTGCGTCTTCCTCCCCCCTCCTCTACCACTTCGCCTATGCTTCAGTACATCTCTATTCACTTCAACCCCTTTCCGGTCCATATGTATCACTTCTCAAACATTAAGATGGTGAGTATCTAACATTCTCAAGGCCATGTTGGTGACTGGGTCACCACCCAATGGTTCTTTTGATCTGAACAGCGAGATGGAGGCGATAGTCTTGACTCCCATCTGTGCCTTGTAGTTGACGAGAAGCTATGCCACGCCGCTCCCATTCGGAGTTCCAAGAAGGGCATTGAAATTTGACTCGCCGGGTTCGAAAACTATGGGGTTTTTATACCCACCAATTGTCTGGCCTCCTGTGACCTGAGCAATCACATCTCCGCGTCGGTGTTCGCAATGCAACCGGATGACTGCCTGCAAGCCTGAGAGGCTCGTGCCCGCTGCACTGCACTCCTGCTGCCAGTTCAAGAACACCACATCAGACCACTGCTTGAGCTTGACGTATGGCAGCCCCTGCTCCTTGAAATGCTTTGAGATGGCCTCAGGGCTACAGTTCTCATCGGCAATAAGCAACCCATTACTCGGGCAATAGACATATGCGTAGCTCCCACCACTCACCTTCCCTCAATGTCAGTTGTGCAGGCAAAAAAAGAATGAGAGACCACATTAGAACAAGTCTATGCTATGCCTACATACCAGATATGTGATCCCATTGGCCTTCATCTCAGCACTCTGTTCATGCTTGAATGGCACACCCCCAGAAGTAGACATTTCCAGAACATTGATGATATAGCTGTCCAAGACATCCTCATACGTCTCCTCGTCATATCGTCTGGGATCGGTTTTCACCCCACCCCATGTCTCCAAGGAGTCGTAGTCTGTCCATGGACTCGCCACAGAGACCCCCGGCTTATAGATCTACATGTAGGCCTCTGCCCTCTTGAGCGTCGCTCAGCAAGCAGTAGAGGGCATTCCCCTTTTAGATCACAGTATCAAAGGTAAGCACATCAGCCCCAGTGGCCAAGGAACATGAGTAGAGAGAGGAGGACAAACAGTCAGAGGAAGAGACAGCTGTTCCATTGGACCCGGGCTCCCTTTGTGGTGCGCATGATGAGGAAGGCGGCAACCGGGGTGTTTCTCTGAGAGAGATGAAAGATGCCGTGGAATGATTTTGAGGAGATTCAGTATCTCAACATTGTCGAGTTATAAATCTAGTCTACACCGGTGTATTCGCCTACTGGTATCTACTGCCAGGGGTATACTAAAAATATTGAAAACGCCGAAAGTTGTTTCCATTATTTCCAAGATTTAATTGCTAAGTCTCCGTTGCTTAGTTCCTATTAGGGCCTGCGTGAGATTTGCTGTTTCAAGGATCATGTCCCTGAAATAGATTAGAGTTGTATTATACTTCTCAGCTTGATGAAATTGACCCGGACTGCGTCCGAATACCGTCCCTCGGTTGATTTATCCGAGGTTAGAGGCAATAGGGAGCTGAGCCTCTCTATGCTCATCCTAATACTATGCGCGTAAGGCACCGGTTGTTGAGACAATACCCTTACGGCATACTGTCCTACCGAGAGATAACTCTAATATAGAAGTAGATATCCTTTGAATGAGTATTGGGACTACAGTACTAGAGAAGTCGATATTATCATGATAGAGGACCAGATCATGGGCCTTGTGGTTATATATGAAGTAAAATATATAAAGCATGCTAACATCTGTACAGAGAGTGACATGAACAAATACTGCAATAGTCTAATTAATGCTAGATTCTCAAGACTTCCACCTTCCATTTCAGACGAAGCATACAGAGTTTATTTGTAGACATAGCATGGCAATGAAGTGTCTGCGCTCTTCTCATCAATTGATTCTGATGCCATGAAAATCCCTTGTACCAAATGTTGTAGGAAGAATTAGGCCGAATGTTGGATCCTTTGACCAGTTGTCCAGCAGTTTCCTATAAATACAGGATATGCACAGCTCTTTTATTCATGGGTATACAGCAATTGCGATCGCCAGGCTGGCATTGTTCTGTTCCTGTTCAATTGAACAAAAGCCATGTTTTCCTCAAGAGAAAGTCGACGCTACACAAACTCAATCCCTTACCATCTCAAGTCTATATTTATTCTTGCTCCCAATTCACCGCTCCGGCGCCCTCCGCGAGCGCAGCGCAAAATACTGCAGAACATACTTCAGCAGATAGACCATAATGAAAATACCACCCAGGATAATAGTGGCATCGCTGCACCGACGGCGGGATGTCGCTTTGTCAAGTCCTTGGTAGTAGTAGCAGAAGAGATAGTATGCTATAGGGCCACTCGCGGCGCAGATTCCGGATCTGATCTTGGTGTTATTTTCGTTTCTTTCGCGGCGGTAATTGTAAATGAAGGAGAACTTACATAACAATGATCTGGTCGACATGGTCATGTAGGCGCCAAAGGAGGGTTGTTGACTGGGCATTTTGTGGGGATCTTTCTGGATATGTGGGACCCTTTTTTCGTTTGCCTGTACTCATTTTGTAGTCTAGAGACAAATATTGCTGAACGAGAGCGAAGGAGCGGGAGCGGTCATGTAGTAGAATGTATTTAAGCAGTTCTCTAGCATTTTGGCCTCCACTTGCGCTGCCAAGATCATAACCCACGGGTATGCCTGCTGGCCGTTTGCTTGGTTGCAGATCGGCTTTGGTCACCTTTTTAGTCCAGCTTGGTGAAACTGCTTAGGAAGCCCTCAGAGTCATGTGACTCTTACATATAAAATTTTATTTTTACCTTGTACTACCTCTTTTAAAACCTTTACTACCTTTTACCTCTATTAACATGGCCATCCTTACTTTAAATATTAGTATTACTACTTATTAACTAATTAAATAGTGATTAGAAATAGAGAAAGCTGATAATTTACTAAAGAAATAGTATTAATAATATCTTTATAAGATTAAGAGTAGAAAATATCACGCAGTATACAAAATGTCTGAAAGAGATCTTATCTTTGCCAAGTGCTATCTAGACTCTATGCTCTGTAACGTTTCTAAAGGTTCTATAAGTGCTAGATATGGGACTGCAGTACTAGATGATTTATATTAAAGCATATGTCATGTATATTCACATGGCTTACGCAAATACACTCGCCTTCAAGCCGACCCCGGAGACTATTAACACTCTGGTTAAGTTCCATTAGGATGTCTACTCCGTGTATGCTTGGCTCGCACATGGGAATAGACCAGGATGTTAATAACTTTATCTTCTATACTGATGCTCTAGCTCTTGAAGGAATAGAAGAGGATGGTGCTGGTGAGCTACTCGGAGGCAGAAGTGATGTAGCTAAGGCAATGGTCAAGAGCCTCTTTATCCTGTTACAGCCTCCACATCCTGAAGCACTAGGGGGTTTTGCAGGGCCAGTAGCTTAAATGAGATGCACAATCCCTTCTCAATATCATCCTACAACCAGTCATAGTTGAGATATGATGGGTTACATAACAGTAAAGATAGGACTATTGTAAGAAAACTCCAGCTTCTGGGATTTCATCTAGTAAATGTAGTCTAAGGAGCGATCTTTCACATCTTAATGTTGTAATGTCTTACCTGCTCATCTAAAGATTGAGCTTGCAATTATTGAACACTAGGTATTGACACAGGGTAAAGGGAAATAAAAGGCCCCCTAAGTCATAGATGCCCCTGATTGACTATTAACAAACTCGCCTATCTCCCGTCGCAAGTTCATTCAATACTTATGTCCTCCTTAATAAGTTATTAATGTATTTCACCACCGAGTGGGCCACACCACCGAGCGGGCCACTGCTTCAAAAATCGACGCCTCTTACTGCTTCAACTAATCCAACCATCAACTATGCCTCCAAAAGCGCGTCAAAAGTCAAGAAATTCAGCTGAGCAAGAGGGAAGAATTATCCTTGCTATTTCTGCTTTAAAAAAGCAGGAAATCTGCAATATTCGCGAAGCAGCACGCGTCTATAATATCTCTCACACAACACTCTAACGGCAACTTGCTGGAACCACTTCACGCGCAGAAACACGCGCTAACAGCCATAAATTAACTCAAAATGAAGAGGAATCGCTTGTGCAATGGATTCTATCACTAGATTAACGTGGAGCACCTCCCCGACCATCCTATATATAAGAAATGGCTGATATTCTTCTTGCTGCGCGCGGTACAAGGCCTATTCAAACAGTTGGCATAAATTGGGCTTCGAAGTTCATTAGACGTCGTGACGAACTGAAAACACGCTATATTCGACGCTATGATTATCAATGAGCGAAATGCGAAGACCCTAAAATAATTAGGGAGTGGTTTAACCGCGTACAAATCACTATCATGTAACATGGGATTGCACAGGAGGATATCTATAATTTTAATGAGACAGGCTTTACTATAAGCCTAGTAGCTACTGCTCAAGTAGTTACTAGAGCTGATTACTATGGAAAAGCCTCTTTCGTACAGCCAGGCAATCGGGAATGGGTTACTTCAATTAAATGCATTAATTTAACTGGTTGGGCGCTTCCTCCATACATTATCTTCAAAGGAAAAGTCCATATAGAGGGTTGGTATCAAGATATCACACTCCCACGCGATAGTAGGATTGAAGTTAGTCCTAATGGATGGACTACTGATAAGATAGGCCTTCACTGGCTTAAAAATCTCTTCATTCCTACTACTTCTAGTTGAATGATGGGGAAATATCGCCTTCTAATTCTTAATAGCTATGGCAGCCACCTTACCCCTCAATTCGATCAACTCTGCAGCGAAAATAATATAATTCCTATCTGTATGCCTGCTCATTCTTCCCACAAGCTTCAACCGCTAGATGTGGGCTGCTTTTCGCCTTTAAAAAAGGCATACGGAACATTGGTGGAACAGAGAGCGCGTTTAGGAGTCAATCATATTGATAAATTTGACTTTTTAAAGGCCTTTCCAGCTGCTCAAGAAAGCGCTTTTCAAACAGAAACTATTAGAAATAGCTTCGCTGGCGCTGGCCTAGTTCCATTTGATCCAGATAGGGTACTCAGTCAGTTAGATGTCCAACTAAAGACCCCTACACCACCAGGCAGTCGATCAACCAATTCAGCGCCTAAAACACCCTATACTACTAGGCAGTTGGAGAAGCAAGCATCTGCAGCAAAAAAACTACTTAAGGAATGTGCTTAAAGCCCTTTTCCTTTGCTAGAAGCGCGATTAGATAAGATTATTAAAGGTCATGAAATGACAATTAATGAGCTTGTTCTTGCGCGGGACGAAATACGCAAACATTGCGCTGATAATGAATGGAAAGGGCAAAAGCAAAAGCACTCTAATAGACAGCTAGCTATAGCAGAGGGGCCAGCTGTTCAGGAGGGCCTAGAGCAATTCCAGCATGAGAATGAGGTCTATAATGCTCAAGATGTGCTTCCTATAGACCCAGCACTTTCTGGAACTAGGCCGCGCGTACGAGCGCCACCGCGCTGTAGTGACTGCCATAATCTAGGACATAGGCGATTGCAATGTCCTAATCGAGTTCCTAATTGATTTTTAGATAGAAATGCAATTGCTTGGTTGATAGAGGCTCTAGTATTTGGCCTGCGGGCAGATTTATGGATGCGGTGGCCCGCTCAGTGGTGTGGCCCACTCGGTGGTGAAATACGTTAATTATGCCGCACTCTGATTACAGTAGGCCACAGAAAGAGTGTAACATGAAAAGGGACCCTTTTATTCATTCTGAAGTCCTTGCAGTTAAACAAGCTATTGCATAATATTAGAAGCTGTGTTCCATTCCTTCCACCTCCAGGTTGAGTACCAAGTCTGTCAAAGTAAACAAGGTGGGAACTGACGCAAGTTGGAGTTCCCTAAGTGAAGTCCATACCTCTATCTGGTGGGAAAATTTTAAAAATATTCCGGTTGACTCGCTCTTCTCCACCCAGATAGTGCTCTAACTACCCCGTCTTGTGATTCCATGTCGGAGTCATACGATATCTCCGCACGTTCTTTTGTTTTGTTAAGATTCCTGTGGCTAAAGGGAGTGTGGTAGTCGTTCAATCAGATAGGCAAAATTTAGGTTCCGCTGCTCTTTTCCCGCTTCTTTTCGTAGATTAATGGAGGCAGCATCATTAGAAGCGCTTCTTCTTGAAGTTCACAGAGACCCGTAACGCAGATATGATCAGCCAGTCTTGTCATATCTTCTCGGGTTACAGGAGTGGCGTCTTTTTGTTTGCGGTCCGTCGTATCTTCCTGAGGAATGCCTTCTTGTTTGTCTCCCCAATCTGACTCGGCCAGCTTCAAACATTTAAAAAGATCAATGCATGTTTTTTGAGAAAACGCCCACAGGAACGCTGAGAAAATATGTCGTGCATACAACGTGGGAAGATCGACAGTTTCAACTATTGCTGGTACAAAATCTTCGTCTTTGGATTCTTCATCTTTCTGCTTGTCAGGAGTTGCGATAGAGTATGTCCCCAGCTTAACAAGAAAGTATTCATAGCAATCAAGAGCCTTAACGTCCGGCTGTACTGTGGCACGGTAGGCATCGTAATAGAAACTGGGTGGAGGAAGCTTGAACCTATCTTGGAATCCAATAATGAGATTTCTCTTCACCATAAGGTTCTCTGGCTTTCCATCCAGTGTTTCTCGTTTGCGGTTCTCATTCTTTTTAACGTAGCGCACTCTGTTGAACTGGCCAATACTCTTCGGATCCCAGAAGTTATCCAATCCATCTTTGATGCACCTGGGACCAAGAAAATGGATGCTGCGCTCGATCGGCTCAACCGGAGATTTGGTCTCCTTATCATAAAACAGCCAAAGAGATATGGCTGATGTTATGAACTCGGCGTTCGAGTCATGCTTGAGTTGCCATGACCCTTCATGCTCATTTTTGACAATGGACATTGGAAGATACTCTGTTCTTTTCCCATTACCCGCATCAACCGGAATGTGCCAACCAATCTCTGAAACGCCGTTCATTAATGCTTTACTCAAAGTATTCGCAACAATTTCAATGGCGCGGACAGTGGAATTGGACCGTTGTGTGGCTTGGCAATTCCAGTTGCAAACTTCTCCGATCCTCAAGCGCAAGTGCATCAATTCGTTCGTCAATGCCGATGGCTTCTCTGGGCTATGCTCCCTGGCATTGCTCTTATCTTTCAGAAAGTATGGCCACCGCCAGCCACCATGAACGGTCCATGTTGGTGCGCGATAGTGGTCGTTTCTTTTCTCCAGCGCATCGGGTTCTCGGAGTTGAACAACTGCCAACCAATCCATTTCATGGTCCTTATGTGTCTTCATAGTACTGAGGGGCTGCGGCATTGGACGAAGTCTGACTCGAGCTGCTGTCATAACAAGGGTGATGCCAAAAAGTGAGAGTTGAGTGGGATAATGCATGCCAGCGACTCCAATCACTTGAGCGGTATATCCCCCTCCAACACAAAGAACGATAATATTGCAAAGGAACTTGATAAGTTGACTGCGCTTGAATTCTCGGTGGTGAGACTCCAAGATCTCATCATCGATTTTCTGAACAACGATGTAAGAGGAAAATCTGTGGTCGTCTTCAAACCCGCGCTGGAGCCAGACAATGAGGCGTTTCTGGGGGCAGTTTGCACGTGGCTCCCAGATTAGTTTCACACTCATCTTGCTGATTTGATGTGCGCAAAGAATGAGGCCAAGCGTTAGCATCCCTGTGCCGGCAACAGTGCATACAAATGCGTATGTGAAGATGTGAAAGTTGGCTGATAGATGGTGGCTGTATTTCATGACAGCAGCCACTGTGAAAAAGCCTGCCTGCAAGAAGAATGCAAGTAGGCCTGTCCCGAATGAATTCTGTTTTCTGGACGGGGGGGTCAAATTTAAGCCTAGGTTGGGCGGATGTGGCTGGCTGTCATGATTGCTCTTATGCCCCAAGATTGATGAATGAGGAATCCCTGGACTAAGTTTCTCCTCGTCGAAATTCGAATTCAGTCCTAAATTCGGATTCAGTCTTGAATTCGAATTCGTTCCTAAATTCGGATTTAGTTCTAAATCCGAATCCGGTTTTCTTTCAGTGCCTGAACGATGTTACTTCTGCTTCTGACAATGGGTCGAAGTAAAAGAATACCACAAGACCGAAAGTATGTCGCTTTTGCTTGATCCGGTCGCCAGAGTGTCTCCCCAAGTAAAAGGAGTTCCCGAATCTGAGCTTTACCTTTAATCCGAGTGACTCTCTCGCCGTCCCACAACTCGCAAACGTTCTCTGATGTTGATGATAGTATATCTCGCTCAATTAATGCATCGTCTTCGGTGCCTTTGCCAATCCACTTTTTCAAAAACTTAGGGCCTAACACCCTGATAGCCGCAGCAAGTACCCATATAACACCCAAAGGCCCAACAGCAAAGGTGAGACAGTCAAACCAGTCAATTGTCTGACTTAGAAAGCCATTTGTGAGATCCTGGCCGAAAATCCCCAGGAAGCTATCCAGCAAAATCAGTTAGTGGACTTCTCAAGCGCATTCTGTACATCAGCCAACACATACGGCAGAATCTGTGTGATCACTCCAACAGACACGTTATCCAACGTTGATATGTTTGAAGCGGCTACAGGGTTAGCAGAAACTAGTAAAAGGCATTCTGCAGAGAACAGAAGGCAGCCCATGACTGTTGAGATTTTAAGGATTAAACTTCCCAGGTCAGGCAGGTTAATGAATACAACAGCGCGTTATTTTGATCTAGTGTTTTGAAGGAAGGCAGTTGGGTTTAAAGTGAACAAATTTGGATGTTTGGATGTGACATGGACTCAACCCAATTGCTGAAGCGATTGTTGTGGTAATCCATATCTGGATTAACTTGAAAGATGATAATCTTATTCCAACCGGACTCTGGGACCTTATATACCCTCTGCAACAGAACAAAATAAGGTCTGGTGATTCTGGAAAACTATGAGGTTTACAAGGTTGCGTGACAAGGTTGCGTGACAAGCATCAGATGGCTAATTGGGCCGAATCCGATGCAGGCAAATCTCGCATGATCTCATACAGTCATATCCCAAACAGATGATTGTTCCAGATCTGGCTGAAAACGGATAAGCATCCAACTTCGACGACGCAAACCACGGTTTAGCACCATGTTCAACAGGTCAGTAAATCAAAGAATCCCCCTTCGATATGTTTGAAGACTTGAAGGCTCTGTAGTTTAGGTAACCGCATATGGGTGCAATGACAATGCCGACCCGCAGATACCATACCCTCCAATTCCTGATCCAATTGAGAGATGCCATCGCATCTCGGTGGTGTAGGTAATGTTCTAGTCTGCGTGAGCCCCTCAGATGTCTGGACCCCTGCTATGGCGCGATTCTGATGTCTGGCCTTTGACTACACGTGTTAGCACGATGGCAAATGTAAGAGATCTCTGTAATCGTAACCCCCTCACACCCATTTCTACCGGCATGTAATCTAATATGCTATTTCATTTTTGTACACAGACTACCTCCTTTGGGTTCGCATTACGCTTCGGACGTGCTGGACCCCCCCCAGTGCAAAAGGAGAGATTTTTGCTAATGTCAGGGTATATCCCACCTTCTACACTGTGTCAGGACAAACTCATCAACACTAATGGCGTCTCCCCGGACCAAGAACTACAGTCCATTGATGCACGTAGTTTGTCCCGCGCAAGCTACGCGGACAGCCTCAAGGAATGGCTGCATGACGAGAGGTTCAAATTTGAGACGGTGGAGGATGTCGATATCGTCAAATTAACCCATCAAAAGCGGAGTAATGATGAAGCTGATCTCGTGCACCATGCAATTGCCCAGGGTATGAAACAAGAAGGATATACTCAGAAGTTGCTTTCAACTTTTATAGCAACGGAGTGACAGTGCTCCATCTGGGAGGCATTAATCAAACCCTCGCCGTCGACCCTTCGAATCTCAAAAAGCGAGCCAGGTTCGGACATGAGGGGTTCAAGATCTCGTTTACTACACGGCAAGGCTCGGCTCTCACAGCCGCTGACCAGGATGACATGGCTACTGCTATTGCCTTCGACTGAGCACAGCGGGTGTTTGCCGCAGAAGATTATATTGGGCTTGTGAAGGACGGTCACAAGGCTGACCTCTACTACCGGATTATTCCCGAGGTGCTGGGGTTTGGTCTGAACTATCAGACTGTGGATGTTTGCGGTGGAATGGCAAGCCTTCTGTAGGGAGCTATCCGTTACTGGTGTACATAGTCGTACCGATTAGATATATTCGCAGGATTTTCAAGGCCCTGAAATCTGTCGGGCAAATGAGCAGGCATTAGAAGGAAGAACCATTGATTCTAAGATTAACGAAGAAATTTGAAGCTTGCATATGTAGTGGAGAACAGCCGTAGGCATGCTGAAGATTATATGCTCCTTATAAACCAGGGCTGTAGGAGTAGGATCACTTCCTAGTCCATGTTACAGGAGATGCCGACTATCAGCATCGGAATTCATTTTCGGTCTCAAATCTCTGGACTATTTTTATCCCCTCTGTGCTACTCAGGCCGGAAAGCCCTCGTTGCTTCACTAATGACTATTCTATATTTTTAGCTGTGGCGGTTTTCCTCGTGAAGAAGCTCTCAAACATCTTTTTAGTTCTAGGCTATCCATAAGCCATGCTGGAGCAGGCCAAATATCAAAAACGCATTGATTCCTATTATGCTTGGAATAAAGACCTGCTGCTTGTGCATGGTAATGTGGAGTCTTTTGTCGTTCCCAAGAGCCGTCATATAAAGCCAACTACGTTGAAGACCAACATTAGTCTTCGGGCAGCAAAATTATCCTCTAACCACCATCTCCACTGTACGTTCTCCGACGACGCTTGTATTTCTAATATAGGCTTAACAAGGCATCTTCTATTTAAAACATTACTGCTTATTCAGAAGATTCTAGCCACCGACAACCAACCAATACTGTGTCGAGAAGAAGAGTCATCGGCTGATGTGGAAGACTGTCAGATTTTAGTTTAGAACAGCTATAACCTGTATATATTCTCCACCAGCCGCTAGGATCCGATATTATTATCTGATGGTGGTAATCCTCCGTACCGACACTAAAACTCTTGTCCATATATCCACAGCTACGATAAGCTTTTATTGCATGTTGTAACAGGCAGACAAAGAGAGCAAAAGATGAATGCAAATCGAGGCGCCAAAATAGTCCTGCACTGGTAGACACTCTCTCCGAATATGGCCAAGATCAATGCTCATTCAGACCAGGCTGGAAAAATCCCGAGCCCAGCGCATCATGTGGCTGATGGAGGAACTGAATCTCTCCTACGACATCAAGACCTACAAACGCGGTCCCAACGGCATCGCTCCACCCGAGCTGAAACAGATCCATCCACTGGGGAAATCACCCGTCGTCTCGGTCCAACCACCGGATGCCTCCCAGCCCATGGTTTTGGTCGAGTCGGCCGCCATCATGGAGTACTTCCTCGATCATTTCGGCGGGCCCAACACCCGACTCGTTCCTGAGCGCTATCAGCCCGGTCGCGAGGGCCAGTTAGGCGGCGAGACTGAGTCCTGGATGCGGTATCGGTACTACATGCACTATGCTGAGGGGAGTCTCATGTCGCCGATCCAGGTGCAGCTGATCATGAATGGTATTTTTTCCCAGTTTCTTCCATCATGTATATGCTGATGAAGCTAGCACTGAAAAATGCCCCCGTCCCCTTCTTCATCAAGCCCATCACCGGGCTCATCACCGGCAAAGTCAGCGCCGAGTTTCTCGACCAAGAGCTGCGCACCCATTTTCGCTTCCTCGAGGACCAGCTGGCGTCTGCGCCCGAGGAAGGGCCGTTTCTGTGTGGTTCGCAGCTGACCGCGGCGGATATCCAGATGAGCATCCCTGTTATTGCAGCGCTCAATCTGTCTATCATTCCACGCAGGGAGTATCCGCGGCTAGATGCTTATGCTGCGCAGATACAGAACTCGTCGGGTTATAGGCGGGCGGTAGAGAAGGTGGAAAAGATTGAAGGGAAGCCTTTTGTGCCAATTTAGTTGTGTAAATTTTAGGAACTGTTTGGAGCAAGCAACTGCAGAATTAGTTATGGCTAGAATGGATATGTTTTGATCTGCGCTGGCCCAGACTGGAATGATCCAGGATAACCACCTGGCACAGGCACAGCCATTACCGCTGTGTAACTAGAATTCACGAGATATGGCTTGTACAGTGACGTGCCGTCTTTATGCATGAGAATATAATCCACGTCTCAAGAATGACAAAAGTCGCCAATGGAAGTCTACAGATGCGAACGAACATAAGAAAGTCAAACACAATCATCTATTGAGCTAGGATTACAGAAGAAGAATCAGAATGCGACTATGGTATCGTCGTCGTCAGCGTCTCCGTCACGGTAAACGTTGCGGTAACCACCGAGCTCGTCATCGTCTTCACCGGGCAGTTAATCAGCGGCTTAACACTGGTCAGCCACCCAGCCAGCATATCCGGTTCACATCCCAGGATCGGCCCCGTCTCAACATGACAGGGAGTGTCAGTCCATCAGACGAGACCGTCCCACCATCCCCCGGGCTCGGCGCCGCCGCATTCGTATATATGCAGTTCGAATACTTCGTCGCCAGCAGATCCAGGGTCGAGAAGAGCGTGACATTCTGTGGAATATCCGTCCATGACTTCGGCCGCGGCGAAGCAGCCCAATCCGCAGCTAGATCGGTGGCTGTGTAACCCGCATCAGGCCAGGTCTCGGCGGTCCCCGCCAGGATGGGTGGTAGAGTATAGGTTGCCGATCATTGACGTGCCGGTTGTGTCGAAGCCCACAATGTCTAGAGAGTTAGCCAAGGGCGTATATATCTGGGCACAGGATGGGGTGAAAGGAGGATAAGGTACCTCTGCACGTTGACGAGCATGAACTGGTGGAGGACGCCGTGACACATGCCGTGCTGCAGGAGCTGTACGTCGCAGTCGAGCATTCGGACGTAGATTTTGATGGATCACCGTTGGGGTCATCATCATCATCCGGTGTATCGTTGGGGTCATTCGGGAAGTCATTTGGCGCTGGTTTGATTAGAAGTGCAATCGTGCGTAAAGAGGAGGATACATACAGTCAATCCCCTCACAGCCTATCTAGCATGGTTTACACACGTGAAAAACACTGTTAAGAGGTCCTCCAAGCCCCTTATGACACCCGCCACCACAGATCTTGCGTTTAGTGTATTTCGGCTTGGGTGGGCCACTGTGATGCGTCACAGGAGCGTAATCGTGGTCGTGGTGGTAGTACTCCCCATGTAAACGTAGTAGGTGGGCACCTCGTAGCCAACACCAATGCCCGTCACCAGAGTCGGATACACAAATGTTCTTGGAGTTGGCAGCGTTGTGGGAGGCAATACGTAGGTGCACGGCGGGTAGCAGGAGATATTCCTGCCATCATCTGGTTCACTCCAGATGACGGGATCAATATAAACCTCTCCCGAGTCGTCGCCGTCAGATCCAATGTCTCCTCCACCGGTTGACAGGGACAGCCACGCTGCAATCTCGCTGGTGAAACCATTCCGCGTTGTGTCGTTGAAGAGCAATGCGGGCAGGCCTCCCTCAGGCGACACAACCTCTACGTTGCCTTTGGTGAAGATGTTGTACATCCACAGTCCCTTTGCATAATTGGTCTGGATGAGGGACTGCTGGCAGTGCTCGACGGATACGCAGCTCTCGTCGTAGGCCTGAAACCAGGAATAGAATCCCGCCGAGTAGATGAAGACATCGGTTGAGTTGAGGAGTCGGAGCGCCCACGCGCCCCGACAGAGGTCATCCGAGCAGTCCTTGTACGTTGGGTCCGAGAGGAAGTAGGTGTTGGCCGTGTAGGGCGAGAGGGCATTGGGCTTGGGCTGGTAGTAGGGCGTCTCTGTCTGCATATGACCCATGTAGATTTTTTTGCTGCATTCAAAGGCTGGTACTGGTACATTTGCGCATGCTCGCTGGCCGTGCCGTAGAGCCACGTTGGCCCCTGAGACTCGATAAGTATGCCCCGTCCAACGTAGACTGAGATATCGGTCTGAACATTCAGCGGCACGCCAGCAGGACTTTCGGTGGCAAGCGCATTCAGAGGACTGTCTAAGTCATGGTCTGCCACCCACGCCCAGACATTTTCAAAGTAGCCTGACGCGTAGCTGGTGATGTGCATCAACATCGAGGCACCCATGCACTTTTTGTTCACCGCGTCCCCTCCGATGAGACGATCAGCAAGACCCAGATTGCTGCCGTTGGCGCCACTGACGCGGAAGTGACTTTCCCACATGGCGGCTATAGAATGTCAGAACGCGGTGCACGTGGAATGAACCGGTGGGAAGGGCCAGAACTCACCGCTGCCTTGGGTACTCTCGTGTACATTCCATTCCATCAGCACTGCACCGGCGGTGGATCCCTTGACGGTGAAGAGCATATCCGTAATCTCTACCATTCCCTGGTCCCCCTTCTGACCCACCCGCACCACAACGGTGGGATTACTCTCGTCCTCGAATGCGGATCCAGTCCCCATAATCTGGCTCCAACCGGAGCCAATGATCTTGCTCCCGATGGGAATATGGACGGTGCTTTCAACCAGATATACACCAGCAGGGAAGAAAATGACTGAACCCAGGTAGCTTGATAGGAGTTCATTAATGGCCCTGGCCTGGTCCCCCGTGCCGTCGTTGGAAATCCCATGATCGGTGGCCACGACGGGAGTCACGCCCACATACTGCCGCTTTGGCTTGCGGAAAAAGGCGCCCGAGCCGGCCAGCAGTAGAGATGGTTTGTTCGGGGCGGGGTTAATAAACCCGTTCGATTTACCGGCGGAGCCATCGGGCAGGAACCGATACCCACTGACCCAGGAGTTGAAGTAAAGCGCATCGGTGGAGCCAGGCAGGAGGTGTCTCCGCCAGAGATGAGGACCACGGACGCCGAGTTCTCGACTAGCAAATTGTTGAGGACAATGTTCGGCTGCTCATCTGCCGTGTGGGCAATGGTGATGGCATACGGGACGCCGTTGAACATTTACGGGGAAGACTTAGGAACTAACTGTCCTGGACAGAGCGAATGCGTGGAGTGAAAAATTGGATGGAGTCCGGTGGCCCAACCAATAATGGACTGAACAAAAAAAGTCCGTATCTCTTGTGCGGGGACACCTGGCGCGTTCGCGAGACAATGAGCAGCCAGATGAAAGACGCCAGCGGCAACCGCATGGTCAAGGATGACGGCCAGCCGTATCTTATCAAGGATAGCAAGGCCATGAGGACTCGTCGCAAGGAAATAGCACAGCAGTTTAATCAAAGTCCCAAGAGTATTTACCCGGTACCTGCCCTGCTCGGAGCAACCTTTGTCAATTGCTGATGGCGAGATAGTACTGGAGCGACCTCACTCAGACTTACACCTTTGATGTCAAATACGGTGATGATCCCACAATAGGACCTTGTGCGACAAACGCCCGCGTCATCGCTTATACCATCATTGAAGGGTCCCTTGGCGCCATCACACTATGCGACGCGACATTCAATCCTCCGCACTCGCAAGCAACTTATTTGAAAATAACCAACCACCTTACGGCGGCGTTAAACCCCAAGAGATCTCTGAAGTGCTTCCAGCCGGACGGGCTCTATATCACGAATTGTTTCATTTGTATTGGGGCCTCTCAGAGATGAACAGGGGTGACGATGAGGAATACAACTTCCCCCGGATGGCCGGAAATAAGCTCAGGAAAAATGGCAACATGTACACAAAGTCCCTAGCCATGAAAAATCCAGAAACCTACGCTCTGGCTGCGTATGTACTACTTCTCTTCTTCTCGTGCGATTGTGGTTATATGCGCTAACAATGTTGTATGAATGGCAGGGTCGCCTATGATTATACTCTGCATGTCACCCATACTACAAATAAGGGGACATACACAGTCGAGTTCTACACAGGCTTCTGTACGTATGAGGTGTGAAAATACCTGGACAGCTGTATCCGGATAGGTAAAAGGTGGAGGTACTCCTTGGAGGAAATCGCGTGTAATGACTTAAATGCAAGACTCGCTCGAATGCATGCTATGCTTGATTGACCGACTTAAATCATTCGTAGTCATCATCATCAATATATCGAAAGTTCTGCTTCCAGCGCTTAATATCCTCTTGACTCAGAAAGGTATACCATCGTTGGTAGTACTTGACTGGATCGTCAAGGGCCTGCCGCGACCACAATCCTAGCTGTATCATCCGCCGCTCCTCCCAGAATGCGAATCCATACCGAGCATAAGGGTGGAACCACATATACTTGGCCGGTCCGGCCGCGGGATTCGCACCCATACTGCGCCAGAATTGGATACCGAGCGGTTCTCGGTCAAGGTTTTCCCACTCTGGGCCTCGCAGAGACTGGGGCCCATAATCAAGTAGCGGGCGAGGCACATAGGGGTGCGGTCGGCCCCGGATATAAAATTCATCTGGAGGAGACGGGGTGGGGTCTCTCAACATGCAGGCATTTGCGCCTCTTCTAGGGCCATCCCCGCTTGTGTCAGAGCTCGAGTCAGAGCTTGATTCTTCGTCTTCAGTGTCTTCCCGGAAGTCCTCAGCGGTGTTCCATTCATTGTCGTCAGACGATTCGTCCTCGGAGTCTGTTCCGTAGAAAAATCGAGCTGGTCGCCTAGGTGGCTGTACGGCTTCACCTGTCAGGTCCGGACGAGGCTGAGACGGAGACTCGCGGCTGTGTTCAGGACTGTGTTCAGGACTGTGTTCAGGACTGTGTTCAGGACTGCGTTCAGGACTGGATTCCCCACTAAGATCATGGATAGGGTCTTGGAATGCCTCTGGGCTAGACTGATCGTCCCCTCTCTGCTGAGAGTGCCCTGATTGTTGCAGTGGGAACATCACATTCAAATCATGTTCACAATCTTCAAACGTCCGACCCTGACTAATAGCTCCTGCTGAAGGAGGAGGCTCGCAGACCCAGTCGAACTCTCTCTCACCGGGCATGCTCGGTAGTGGAAAGGAATCTCGAGCCAGACTCTCGGAGAGGTCAGAGGAACTTTCCGTCGGTGAGATCTCAGCAATGAAAACCAAAGCTGCAAAACCCTGGTAGCGCTGAGCATTCGAAAGATATTGATCATAGAGATCGCTCGAGGCCATTCGTTTTAGTTCATCAGTGGACCATCCCAGAGATCCCTTTGCGCATTCAATCTTGACTTGATTCCAGAATAGTAGGCGCCAAAATGCAAGAACAGTCCGTTGCTCCTCTGTCCATGTGGGAAGCCCAAAGCCTGGGGGATACTGTCGTTGGCCTAATGGACTCTCAAGACATCGCTGGATCATTCGTTCAATACATAGATGTGCCAGGACATGGATATAGTGGGACAGATAGACAAACTTGCGCAGCTGTGCCGGTGATGCTATAATCCTATTTGCTGGTCGGATGTCAGTGCTCATGAAATCACCGATGGTTACATATTTTTCCCATTGGAAAAAAGTGCCCACGTCCATGGCAAGGATTCCTTGCATGACGATCCGAGTCTGGACAGGCACAGCTAAGAGCATGACTTCAGAAACTATTTCACAGGCTCGATCGTTAAACACAGATAACATCAGTTTCGATGTGCGCATAAGACTCCACACCGAGGAAAAGTCGGCACACTGCTGGAAGATGGCGACTAAAAGCTCGCTGGGCAGCTGGGACAGCCGATCAAGGCTTGGGCCATGCGACTGCCGAGACATTCCCACTGATCAACAGTTGTTTAGTGAAAAAGATGATAAGCCTCGGTGGACCAGTGGCTGATAAGGCTTGATCGCAGGAGGTTTTATTCAATATCGGTGTCTGAGTCACTCCAAGGCACCAACCACACGTGGCGTTCATACAAGGGTCACAGAGTCTACTGCAAATATCCTCCCCTGCAAATGCAATATCCGCGGAATAAATTTGCAATCCACGATACGAGTTTCTTCATGATGCTCCAGTTGCTGCCAAGAGGTTATCAAACCGAAGGCGGCAGGGTGTGCAAGCCCTCGAATAGTATGTTCTTCGTGGCCAACTCAACCTGCGAAGCACGAGATGAGATGGGTGGAAAATATCCCAGTCTCTGGTTACATTGGGATGTGAGAGGAGGCCATGCCAGCGCAGGGGTCCGGAAGACTCACTGTACGATTTAGTGAGAAAACGTGGATCAGCTAGGGTTCACAGCCTCTCAATCACTACATCTCGGAACCAGCGGCAATCATCGCTGCGCCGACGGGCTTTAGAGTTCAAAACCTTTTCAAGACGGGTGATTTGGAAGTTACAATTAACTAGTATTGTAGTCCATTTGGTGCTAATACTGATGGTCTGTCTGGTGGTGCTGAAGCTTGAACCCCGCCGGAGTGGGCCTCTGTCGTTGGAGATAGCACGTGGTTTCCTTTTGCGGCAAACGCAGCGATTAATCGACTTTCCAAGCCTGGGTGTCCAATCAAACTATTTTGTGCTTATTTTACTAGCAAATATCGGGCTGTCTTGCTTGGACCAATACTTAGCATAGCCGAGGGACTTCACTTGACAACATACTGTTGTCCCTCTAGATTCGCGATACTCAGTGTATAGCATTCATTTGGAGTCGATTTATCCACAAGTGTAATGTCCAGGTTAATATCAATGCAATGAAGCTAGCAAGGTCAGGATTCGGTCCAATTGTCCAAGGCGTGGAAAGCCTGGGCACGAGGTTACATTCAGCTGTCACTGTCCGCCAATATTGTCCGTCGTGTCCCAAGTGAAACGAGAATATGTCCACCAATTTCATGGATATCTAGCTCGAGAACTGTGCAAGGCAGAGTATGCCTCTAGAAGATACCACGTCCTGTTTAAAAAGGGCTGTTGCGACTCTGGAGAAACATATAAAGCCCCAGCCATCCACACCACAGAACTCTCATCCATCAACATCATTCATCTTCCCACATCCCTTCAGTCTTTCATCCTACTGCTAGCAGTTCTCTAGTACACAATGAAGGCCACGGCCGTCATCCTTGCCCTCGTCAACACCGCCCTGGTGTTAACTGCTCCTGCCTCCGAGGTGAGCAGTAACGTTGCTCGTGGAGACAGCGGATGTTATGCCTAGTAGGGCCTACTCCCATTCTTGAAGGTGAATAGGAGATTAACGTCTGTGTAGCTCTAATCCCGGTTGTGGTGTCTCCGGCACTTTCTGCCAATGTCGTGATGGTGAGACTCCTGGCGACCAGACGCCCTCTCCAGATAACTGACATGATATGGTCTTAGGAAACTTCTACCTCTTTAATCTGGCCACTAATAACTGCCAGCCTCCATGGGGCTACATTGGTTCCAAGTCTTCCCTTCCTGGATGGCACTGCGGTTAATAGGGTCATTTGCCGGAATGACAATTCTTGACGACCTGAAATATGACTGGTACGGGTTGTGTTGTCCGTAGGGATGTATATAGCGATTAGCATGACTACTCATCAACACTGTCTGTAGACTCACCATCTAGCCTGTGGGTGAAGGTAGAAGATAGTCCAGAGGAATGTCAAAGTCTTACTTATGTGACAGCTTATTTAATACTATCTTATAATCACGCCAGTACCCATGACTGACATATATAATACTCAGCTATCCCCTTTGAAGTTGAGATTAGAAAATAATAGATTAGTAGATTAAATACAATGAGGAGTTAAATTAGGGATGGATGTACTCTATGGAATTGCAGAACACAAACCCGCCCATCAGGATAGCCAAGAGCAAGAGCTCTATCCTTGATAGCTGAGCAACTTGGCTGACGATACTCAAATGGGAGCCACAATACTTTTACACCTCCAAGGAACACCCAGTCGTCTACCAAGGATACCTGAGGGTTGTGCTCATCAGAAAGTGGGTGATGATCACAATTAAAAGGCTGAATCCTAAAGGAACCATTGTTAGTTTCCAAGTATGGCCCTTGTGTTGAGAACCTTATCGAACTGATTGCCGTCTTTGCATGCAAAACTTCGCGCAGCGCTCCAGTCTTGGCATCCCAGAGCCCAATAGTTGCATCACGAGAGCCTGAGGCGACTGTTTGGCTGTCCGGAGAGAAGACCATTGTGTGAACTAAATCTGAATGGCCCTGGAGCTTCTGGGGGTCTCTTCCAGTATTAGCATCCCAGAGCCTGATAGTTTCATCATGAGATCCTGAGGCCAGTATCTGGCCCTCTGGAGAGAAGGCCACAGTGTAAACCTTATCTGAATGGCCCTGGAGCTTCTGGAGTTCTCTTCCAGTCTTGGCATCCCAGAGCCGAATGGTTTTATCACCAGAGCCTGAGGCTACCATCTGGCCATCTGGGGAGAAGGCCACAGTGTAAACCTTATCTGAATGGCCCTGGAGCTTCTGGAGTTCTCTTCCAGTCTTGGCATCCCAGAGCCGAA
>NW_025091264.1:5111247-5176953 GCF_001078395.1 Aspergillus udagawae | reverse complement strand
TATCCTTAGATCCCACATCTGCATCCTTCTCAAGCAGCAGCTTCACCACTGCGTCATGGCCATTCTCAGCCGCCCATAACAGCGGCGTTCGACCGTACTGGCTATCCTTGCACTCCACGTCCACGTCCTTCTCAAGTAGGATCCTCACCACTGGCTCATGTCCTTTCTTTGCGGCCGAAAGTAGGAGCTGCCTTTGTATTAAATTTATATAAACCTTGGACTGAATCTGGGTTCCTCGCTTCATCAGAAGCTTTAAAACTCCAGTATGCTCACTACAAATGGCATAATAAAGTGGCGTCCCTCCAATATCATCTGTCGAGTCAACCGCAGCCCCTGCTTTGAGTAACAGGCTGACTGCCTCCACATGTCCATGCAACACAGCCCACGAAAGTGGAGTCCGGTTGTGCTTATCTGCTGAATCGATATGAGTCCTCTTCCTCAAGAGTCTTTTCAAGGACCTTTTAGCCAAGAGGTTCACAACAGCACTATGGCCGTTTCCTGCTGCCCAAGATAAGGCAGATCGGCCGTGCGCATTGTCTTTGGCGTCCAGATCAACTCCATCCGTTTTGATCAAGTGTTTAACAACAGACATAATGCCGAAATATGATGCAACTATAAGAGTAGTGAAACCAGTGGGAAAGTCTGTGTTCATTGAAGACCAGTAAATCTGGAACCAGGCCTTGCAGCGAATTGTACTTGCGTCGCAAATCATAAGCAGGGGCCGTAACATAGCATCAGTTCTGAGGTCCGACTCCAAAAAATGCGCCGTCCAATATCTAGCAGTGTAGTCAAGAAAGACATAGCGGTCAGCGAGTCTTCGTACATCGCCTGTAAGTATCTGGGTCTTCTCAAACTCAGTGAAGAGTAAATGTTGTATACAGATCATTGCGAGAATACCGTGCGATTCTTGCAATCTTAAGGAATGCCTCCACTTAAATCTTCTTTCGACAGCAACAGGTATCTTCTCGAGAGTATCTTGAAGCAAAAATTCCCTTACCGTTTGGTGAAGGAGATATATTTTGGACTCTACAATGGTGACAAAGAGTCCGCACAGGCCTTGCATGGTTTCGCGAAAACGGTCTTCTGGTCCGAGAGCGAGGTCAACATAAGATCGATGACCCTCTCTCAGGGCCAGTGCGAGGTTCATCTCCTGCAGGTTCAAGGGTCGTGCTGCTCCAACCACAATATGAAGTAATTTCTTGGCTTTTTGTGAATCTGTGCTCCTTGATAGGATTTGCTCATAAGCCTCATCAACAGACTGTGGGAGGTTTGAGGTAACCTCGACTATCCCTCTTTTATCAATATCGTCCTTGTTCTCAATTAAGTTCAAGGTAAGATAGACGCAGAGATATGTTCTGTTGGGAACACGAGTAAGATTTCGAAGCAAGAGTTTTTGCTCATCTTCTGTGAGCCGTAGTCGAGCTTTTACTTCCTTGACCCTTGTTTCAATAAAAATAACGATCTCTTGGGAAATCTTCTCCATTTCAACATCACTTTCACCACTAAGATGAATGATAGGCTGTCCAGGTATGTCAAGAGGCTGAAAGCCCCGCCGGATACGACTGTAGGGGCGACTAGTAATCAGGAATTTCAGATTGAAATTATGTCGAGTCTCATCCATATAAAGCCTGCGCAAGGCTTCCGTAAATTGCGACCATCCATGTTGTTCACATTCATCTAAGGCGTCCAAAAGGCATGTAATTTCTCCGGCATGTTTTTGTTTCGCGGAACTGATAAGGATGTTCCAAAGTTCACTGAATGAGTTGGTAATCCTTTCATTCATTTCAAATTGCTCGATGAGGGATTCGGTAAGCAGGTCACGATTCTGGCTAAAGAGCTGGTGAAGGATGCAACATAGCGCATTCGTGATACTTTTTTGTTCTTCAAAGTCATCTTTGAAGAAGAAATATCCAACTGTTTGAGACATGCCTTTTGTGAGAATGGAATCTGCGAGGTATTTGGCAAGTACAGACTTTCCACATCCAGGATTTGCGGAGACCCAGAGCATTCGTGATGTCTTGCTTGCTTGCCAGTCTTGAAAGATTGTATGGTTAACAAACCACTGGCAAGTCCCTGGTATTCGACCAGGATTACGGTCTTTTTGATCTCGGTATGGCGACACATTAAGCAGCTTCAGGATAACCATCTGCCTTGCTTTTAATCTTTCATCCAACTGGACCTTTGCATCATATCTCGGGCTGTCATTCTTTTGATGAGGGACAACTGTCAAGAGCAGCTGAGAATAAGCAGCGGCAGCCAGGGCTGCATACCCTTGCCATTCTTTGCTCTTGTGAGAATCACAGTAGTCACAGATACCTCGGATCACCAAACACCCAGGGAGCTGATCCATAAGTCCAGCCGCCTCCATTTCAAAGCAGAGAATATTCAATGCTTCAGCAATAGACTCTCGCGTCTTGGCATCCTTCATGACTTGATTTCCGGATGCAATTAAACCGTAATGAATTTGAGACTTGTGAGATGTTCGTAATGCGCGTTTCACTAATCGGCTCTGGTCACATACCGAGCAATCAGCTTTATTGTTGGGATGCACATAATCCGCGCTGAAAAGCCAGTCTCTATCAGGTCGTGAGAATTCTTTTTTCAATTGTTCATACATGTTCAGTGTATTGGAAATAGTCTCGCTAATATCTTTCTCTCTGATCATGTGGTCACTGCGCATTTGAGACACGGCGTTTAGCAAGACTTGCGGGGGCTTGTTGAGGCAGCCGGTGCGCTGAAGGCGTCCATCGGACAGTGTCTTCCCATAATCATATTGTATCACGCCACCTGAAGTATTGGATGGCGTACTAACTACCACATCCCCAAGGCGAACATCGGTGCTTGCGCTGGGTACGCCACCTCCAATACCCACCATCAAGGCAAATTTTAAGGAGGGAAATGTTGAGTGCATCTTAGCTACAACCGCTGTAGCAGATGTTGTCCCATAGACACCGGACGGTAGGCAGGCGATAACTATATTATGGCCACTCATTGAGCCCAGTGTATAAGAGTTGGGATCCGTTGGCGGTTGAGGAAGGGATTCATGCGTCTTCTGGAGCATGACCTTTGCAGCGGTCATCTCCAGCGGCAATGCGCAAACCCAGGCAACGGTGTAGTCATTATGAGAGAGTCTCCTGGCTGCCATTTTCTGACAACAGTATCACAGAATAAATTAGACAAGGAACTTTGATGTGGAATTGAATAACGTGAACACTAGGGCCCCATGTGTAAGATATTGGGATTTGAGGTGGGAAGACTATGTAAGGGGGGTCAGTGCAAGGCTGGCAGTGAATGAGCTGGCGCAGGTGAGCGACCAGGATATGACCACTTGGTGTAACGAATCATATTCTTTGAGGTTGTCGTTCTGCCCATGCAGCCCCGCCCTTACATTTACGCCTTGTCCGCTGTTTGGTGTGGAAGGTTGAGAACTTGCCATGGGCAAGACGATGCTAATAGGATAGGGTGTGCCATTAGCCAACAAGCTACTTTCAGCAGCTGCTTCTCTCTTTTTAACTGTTCACGGAACTATCCAGGAATACCGCGCTCAATACTTACAATTTTACAGTAACAGGAAAGTATGACAAGGTTGAGTTATTCTAGTTCTAGAGATGAGTAAGCTTATAATGTCCATTCTTGTTGTGCTCATATATAAGAACATTTTCATCATAGGGCCAAGGATTAGGCGGGCGTATACAGGCGCAAGGCAGAATTCAAGACGCATAACAGGCAAATATTTTAACAGCATGGGAGAATCAGTAACAAAGAAACTCTTGCAAGACCCATCTTCAACTAAGATAATGCTATCCCAAGCATCAATAGGCCCCACATTTAAAAGAGCGAAGTAGACTTTAAAAACAAGGTCATGATGCAATTTGGCACTTAGAATAAATAACTAGTAATAGCAACTTGGCCCGGTAGCGACATTAAGTAGAACTATTGTCCTCTCGCCATACCTAAAGTTTAGCAGAACTGATAAACCTGTATGTAACTCTAACTTTACCTACTGCTTAGCAAAGGAACCTAAGAGCTTGGCCACTGCTTACCCTGGGCTCTACCCTCATTTAGGAGCTCACTAAGATATATGATGTGAATCTGTGTTGTATGGATCCTATAGATCATCATGGGTCAGGATGACCCGGTAAATTGTAACAACATCACGTGTGCTCAAAAAGGCTGTTTCTGGGCGTACTAGAGAGTGCAAGAGAGAGGGGAATAGCTCTGGCGATCTATGTAGATACTGGTGCCTAATTTGAAGCCTCAAGAACTACAGAGGTGTTCGCTTGCAGAGTATGCTTGAATGAATTAAACTTGTAGCGAGAGAAGACTGGCCACAATGCGAGCAGCCAGAAATCTATACTTATACTCCTTAGCTAGACTACAGGGAGACGATCAAAGGTTCGGCTCGACATTGTCCCCACAGATACCTAAACCACGTAAGATAACGTCGATCCAAAAATTCCGTACGCATCATCTGCTGTCCCTACTAAAACCCAGCCCACACTTCAGACATTCCCACATGAATATGTGACTAGTAGTGATTGTTACAGTCCGAAACATAATCAATCTTGATCTGGCAAGCATCGCCCCTATTATCATCACTCTGAACATAGCCACAGGTACGGCATCCATTTGCCCTGTTGTTGCGGTACGCCGCCTGGATCTGCTCAGTAGTCCTGTAGCAGCCCGGAGGCCCAGCAACAAACACGCCACAACCAAGACCAGAAGGAGCTGCCCAGCCAGTTACTCCTCCACTAGAGACAGACAATGATGAGTCTGGTCTATAGCTTTGGGAAAGAAACGGTAAAGTCTTACCTGGTGCTGAATTCTTGAGTTGGGAGCATCGTGTTCACGGCATGGTCGCAGTAACCAAGGAGGCCTGGCCATGAGCCGCACTGACTGGAGCCCTTGCAGCTGAAGAAAGCACTTGCTGCGTTCACTGCCAGCTCTACGCCAAATGGCCTAACAGCGGGGGTTTCGACGCTGTTCTCGGGGTCAGGGACAATGAAGGCTGATGCCAGGGTTAGGTGGCACCCAGAGCGACAGCTAGAGTAAACAATCTCATTTCGACAGGGAAAAGGAGCTATTGTTGCCAGGAATGCTGGTATTGTTGTGATCAGGATGACTGGTTCTCGAGGGGCGTTTAGGACCTCTATAGACGAGTTGATCAGGGTTTATCTCTCGGGGTCTACACACTTCTTAAGGGATGCATCCCCAATGCTACCTTGGTATTCTAGTACTCGCCCAGTGTGTGCCAGGAGGATGTAGCTACTGTCTGGTGTATCCGCTTGCAGGGATTCGAATATCAATCCATGTTGTAGCACATGCCTAACCAGTCTACTTGGCTTAGTACTGTTTTCGAACATCCACTGTGCACAGTGACGGAATCTCATAGGTCTATAATTCCGCTACTTGTTTCATTGCTAGTCATAGTAGCTATGGCCAAGCACACCAGCACAATATGTGCATGTTAGCTCCACTATATATGAGACAATACTATACTGTGACAAGAGACTTAGTCCGAACTTCCTAGCCTGGGTTGGCATTCTGTCGCCGAGGGTGATTTACTGGAACTGACCAATATTGCAAGTATGATTGCACATAACCAATACATTTACTTAGATTAACTGGCAATTTGTACTAGTCAAACACGCCTAAGGATGCTAGTTATCATTCATTTTAGTCTAGTCGATACTATGTTGAACAACGTAAACTTCCCACTCACTGGGAGATTAGTGAGCTAACATAACAGCAGCAGGCTTGAGATATGTATTCAGTGACTTTTACATCTTGTCATTGTTAAAGCGCAGAGACCCTTATGTATTAGTAGTAGGAAAGCATTTAGTCGTGACCCAGGTAGGTTGTATCCTATTCCGCGGAAGCTGAGAGTTAAGGTATTGTTCGCCGTGGAGAGGATCCAATCAAAGCCTTGCACATTTTAACCGAAGGCAATATTACAGGCTAAATAGCCATGTAGTCGAGGCTAAATTTTAGAGTACATGACCCTAAAATTTAGACGGTTTAGGGTACCCTAGTTGTCCAATGTCAATACTGCTTTCAGTTCAGCCCCAGGGATAGTGCATAGCAAGTGTCATTTCGAAAGACAAAGCTTAGCAAACTTAAGCCTAGCGCCGTTGAAATACGTGGAGTCTTAATTTTTCGTCCGTCCAACCAGAGTTCAGCATGTGATCTTGTCAGGGTCCTCTTGATTTAGGGGTCCAGATTGGTAAGAAGCTAATCTTGTAGGTCCTATAGTGGTCTGTTCATTTACCTAACATTTATAACTCCTAACAGGGATTTTTTTAGCTCATGCTCTTAGCCTGCTGCCTGCACCTTTTATAAATCTCAATGACTCACTGCATAGCGCTATTTAATAGAACTAAAAACACGATGTAACAACGTGCTTTTAGCAGACCATAGGATTGGCCATGTACTATAGATTTTAAAACGTCCGCCATGAGGCGCAGATGGCTTCTCGCCCAATTGTACAGGAATTTGAGTCCAGGGTCCAGAAGCTAGACATGGCGATCATGTTGCTGCACGTAGGGCTAGAGCTAAATTACTGTGCAGGCAGACCCCAAGATGATTCATTATACCCCTATTAGCAATATCCCTACCCACATTCTGTGTTTTGTCCTTTTCCCCCCCCTTCTCTAGTGCTGTCCTGCCAGTTTTCAGGTGATGAAGTTCTGTCTCTTGCGGTAACATTTATCTCTCTTTGCTCCGAGCTACAGAGCAAGATATGCAGAGATGGGTCGATATCTGAGTTATCATCCCTGCCAGGTACTCATTCTCGGCCTTGTCGCAGTCCTTGCGATTTCAATATGGACACTATGGCTGGGCGTCAACTCAGACAAAGACAACATCCATCCTTTACTTAACCAACTGATTCCTGCAGGCCATTGTGCCTGCGAGTCTGCTACCGTCTTTAAATGTGATAGCTGCCTCCAGTGCTCTGCTTCCACATTACCTCAGAACCATTCGCCTCCTCACATTACCTTCGATCCCAATGAATACTCCTACAATGAGACACAATGCCAATCTTTCTTCCCCGGCCTGTTCGAAGATCCCACCCGCGCTCAGACATTCTGGCAGGCCAAGAATGGAATACGCAGGGCCGACCTCGACAATGTCCAAATGACGAACGGCATGGTCAGAGCTGCTGTCTATAAAGGGCGTCTGTATGTCATTAGAGCTCTCGCCAAGGGGGAAGACCACCGCCGCAAAATCATCGGAGTGTTGAGCTCGATCCATCGCGCCCTGATCTCCGCACCAGACCTCGCTGCGATCCCAGACACAGAGTTTATCTTCTCTATCGAGGACAAAGTGGAAGATGTCGCGGGACCTGGCCATCCTCTTTGGGTTCTGGCGAGAAAGGCCGAAGAAGAGTCCGTCTGGCTCATGCCAGACTTTGGCTTCTGGTCCTGGGGACATCTTGAAAGCAAGATCGGACCGTATGACGAAGTGGTTGAGCGCGTCCGACAGCGGGAAGTCCCCTGGGACCAGAAAAAGGACCAGCTGGTGTGGCGCGGGAAGCTCAGTTTCGCGCCTAAACTGCGGCGGACGCTGCTTGAGGTTGCGCGGGGCTATCCATGGGGTGATGTGCGAGAGGTGGAGTGGAAGAACAAGGCCAACTTTCTCAGCATGGAGGATCACTGCGATTACAAGTTCATCATGCATGTAGAAGGGCGTTCCTATTCCGCGTCTCTTAAGTATCGCCAAGCGTGTCGGTCGGTCGTTGTTATTCATAAACTGCAGTACATCCAGCATCACCACTACCTCCTCGTCTCCTCCGGGTCACAGCAGAACTTTGTCCAGGTCGAACGAGATTTCTCTGATTTGCCGCAGAAGCTACAGGAGCTTCTGGATAACCCTGCTAAAGCTCAACGGATTGCAAGTAATAGTGTGAATGTGTTCCGGGAACGCTATTTATCGGCTGCTGCTGATGCATGTTACTGGAGGGCCTTGCTGCAGGCGTGGGCTCTGGCCTCTCCTGGTCTTACTCTAAAGAGTGCTCCTCAAAATCGTCTCCGATATGAGTCATTCTTACTGCTCAAGGATAGCAACATGATGCATGTTGGGAAATGATATCATGTACTTGACGATAGTAATCCAGCTATACTACTGAAGCTTGTAGGACTTCAAAATGCCAGCCCTGCATGATCCCTTTACTGCTTCAATAGTGAACGCAGATTAGTCGATATTAGACAGCGCTGGCCACGTACGACCATTTGACCAGTCTATACTGCCGATTTTCTGCAGCCGACAAGCCCAGGGACCCGAAAAAAGTATTTATAGATCCCAATATCCAGGCCTCTCGCCGGATTTTCGCTGCCGTTTGTCGATATTCCCACTTGGGTCTTTGCGAGACAGTCTGACCAGGTAACAACCTGTACTAATATTCGGCCCACAGTTCTTGAGCTATCCTGAAAAGCTATGCTGTGCCTCTGATAAAGTCTTCTCTTTATTTCCCTTTTCGTCAGTTGACTGACAGACTATATGGCTGGCCTGTCTTTAATTGATCCCTAAACCAGCATCTCTATCCTCTTGTCATATACATGAACTAGTATTTAGGTACACCAAATCAGGTGTCTGGCTAATCACTCATTGTGAAGTCTCACCCTTGGAACCATCAACCAGGAAACTCCCGTGGCCCCTAGCAGTCCGACCAGAATCGGCTGCAAGACTTTAACGCCAGCATGAGTTGCCAAAATGCCTGTGACAGCTGGAAAAATCGACCCTCCCACCTGCCCGAGCACGAACACAAGAGCTTTGATCATTTGGTCAGCAATAGTCAGCGAGGCTCTACATAGAAGAGGATGCACATACCGAGTGCAGACGAGCGAATTTCCGCCGAGAAGATCTTGGACGCAACAGATATGCCGGTGGCAAAAAAGGGACCGGAAAAGAAGCCAAAAAGACTGATGGCTACTGCTTCCGTGATGATATTTGGCACCCTATCTGATCAGCAAATGCCGTCACGTAGGGAGAAACACATACAGCCAGAATATCAGCTGCAGTCCAACACATAACACGACGTAGATGAAGATCATGCGTCGTTCCCCCAAGCGGTAGGTTGGCTCAGCTAGAATGAGTCGGCCGAGGAAGGCCCCTCCATAGAAGCCGGCAGGGACATAGCCCATGTCCTTGAGGTCTCCTTTTCGCACATCAACGAGGTATTCCACAATCCATCCTATTCGATCAGTATTGCATCGGACAACGGGAACATGACATACCACCAGCAGTAATGGCAGCGCCCAGGAAGAAAAAGAAATAAAGACTCAACAACCACACGCTAGGCGTGCAGACGGTCTGCCGCATCTCCTGCAAGCCCCCGTTCCTTGTCTCCGAAGAAGATTCACCAAGCCACGGCGTCATCCTCAACGAATCCCTGAATGCAACCACCACTAGGACCAGGTTGATTACCCCTAGTCCCAACGGCGCAGCATAGAATAGACTCCAGCGGGATTGCACGCCCATGGAAGCCACGGCCGTCGAGACAAACGGGCCCACAAGACACCCGGCCATGTACATGGCATGAATAAACCCCAGCCATCGATGCGCCGCTTTGACAGACGCAACAAACGTGTTGGCGTGTGTATCTTGATATGCCTGGCCGAGACTCGCAAAGAAGAAAGTCACTGCGAACAATGAAAAAGGAGGAAGCCAGGTCCGCAAGGCGTGAGCGAGAACTTGAAGAAGCGCCCCTAGGACCAGGAGGGCACCCAGATCAAGGTACTGGCAGAGATGGCTGTTGGAAAGCGCGGCGAGAAGCCAGCCGCAGAATGTCGTGCCATATCTGTCTACTGTTATTGGGGAAGTCTGCAGACAAGGCAAGGACGTACACTACAGCGACCAAATTTGTGTCGATATGATATCCTTGACGGATATAAGGAATCAGAGATCCAAGACTGCCATCGTTGATGCCGGCTACAAAGAAAGAGAAAGCGGCACTGATGAGTTTGAGGTAGGGTCTGGGAACTTGTTGATGAGGGGTCTCTACTTCAAGTGGCTCCATGGTGTATGAAGTTGAAGAGCGTCAGCGTCTCCTTCTCAGTGGAAGATCCACCACGCTATATATGCGGTGTCTACGCTCAAATAGGCAGGTGGCCCAACTACACGCGACTCGCCCAATCAGGCAAAGCAGCCAGCAGGACACATCAACAAATGATGCGTATGGTCGTTCCTCCTCAAATTCAATAGCGCATCATGTGTCATCATCAAGCACAATAGGTTACGGAATTCATTGCTTATTTTGAGGCCCTTCTTTCAATCAACCCTATTTAGGAATAGTGATGTGCCGACTGTACCATCTACAGGCATGCTGAGAGATTACATACAGACTTTAAGAATACGATAGGACGTCCGCAGTTGCGAAAAAAGCAAGCAAGCAATGATATTTTACGGTAAAATCTTCTTTGACACTCACGCTTTTCTTTCCCAGCACTCCACTCAGATCGCGCTAAACTGAATTCGGTCAGGGAAGGCCCCATCTTTTCTTATGTATTTCTGGTGGATCACTGAATTTACCGTCACATCCAATGTAGTTTTTCAGAGGCTGCAGGGCAGCAGGATGGCTCCGCTTGCCGGGTGTTCGACAAGGGACAAAGAAACCGCGCTCGAACAGCGCATGCACGAGCCCAAGCACTCAGAAACTGATTAGACTGTAAGCCTGTCGGAACCCTGTCTGACTAGCAGCATAGTCCCATACGTTGCTGCCTACGAGTTCCCCTGAAAGAAATCCCTCGTCTTCTCCCTTCCCGTTCACCCTTTCCCACGATTTAAGACCCTGTGGGGTTCTACCAGGTTGGCATTTCTCTTTCATCTTCATTCATCTTCGTACTCATTATTGCAACCGAACCAATCCATCAATCAACACCGTCGACACCTCATAATGCATCATCTCCGTGATTTGCTGCTCAGCCCTTCGCCACGAGGCACCTCCTACCTCACCACATCGGAAGCTTTTCGGATAAACCAGGAGGACACGCGTCAGTGCATCGCTCGGGGAGAATTCGAGGAGATTCGGGGCGCGGCCTTCCATAACCGAACCTGGATCACCACCTCCCGATACTGCGAGCTTGGAGATGGTGTGGATTCCCTCGAAGAGTACATTCATTCCATGTGGTATATGTACTACCAGCTCGGTCGGAATATGTCGTACAAAACGCCCGACCACGAGGGTCTTGTCCTCGACATCGTCCGCATTCAAGGAATGGGACCGCTGACACGGCCCGTGCGAGGAAATTACGGTATTGATATCGCACGAACTGCCGAAGGCACATTGTGGAATGATCTGCCCTTCTTGGCCACCGATATGACCAGCTTCTGGAACAGCGACTTCCCGACCATGTCGAGTACACACCGACTCAACTTTGCGACTTTCCTGGCCAAACTGGCATCAACTCGCGTCGGCAAGGATAGGTTATGCCAGATTGCCCTCATTCTATTCCGCAATCTGTTTGAGGAGAGACAGGTACTTCGCAGCGGGGAGGAGTTGGATGATGAAGATCCCAAGCGTAGCATGCATCGGCTTGACATTTGTCACTTGTTGCCAGCTGCCGTGGCTTGGCTCTGCCATGCAGGCGACAATCTTATTCTACTCTCAGAGGTCTATTGGAACGATTGCCCCAGTATCATCAGCAAGGGTGGCGAGATGTTCATCGAGTCAGAGCTTGGGCAGCGATCACCCACTGGATTCTCGCCATGGAGATACATATACTGGCTCAAGCGACTCCATGAAATCAAGGAGGAGGCCAAAGAGGCCAAAGAGGAACTCTTAGAAGAGTATGCCACCGATGCCATTGACTACATGCTCAACAAACTCGTGCAACGAAACTCTGAAATTTTAAGGGCATACCAGAACGGTGGAGATGCCTTGCATCAGGAAAAACATCTGCTGTGCCTGAAGAGTCTTTTGAAGAGTGAAGCTACGGAGAATGAAGACTCGATGGACGACTCAAAAGATGGCGCAAAATAAGTAAGACGCGAAGGAACCTTGCGAGCTGTTGACAAGCGTCAGCGGCATAGCTACGCACTTTCAAATAGATCGGCGCCAAGAAGGAATAGTGGGGATTGGCGCTGGACCCTGCAGATCTGACTTGTTCCTAAGCAGACTGTCCTTTAACGTCTCACTAATGCTACCTGGAAGAACACTATGTCAACAAAATCTATTGCTCTGATTGTATATCTTGAATGGTATGCTCTACATTTGGTTATTCCGGTTCTTCAAAGGCTTACCTTCGCGGCTCAGTCGGGCGGCGAAACCTCGGTGCGATGCGCGAGACCCCTGCAGCAGAGTTTGAGTATCACAGAAAACCAATGGATCTTGAGTAGGCCCACCAACCATACAGTAGTGCTTCTTTAAGTCATTGTTCAACATTAACTAACCAGCTATTGGATTGCCGCTACTCCTTTCTCCACCTTGGAGTAGTTCGCCTCTTTACTTTCATATCTTCATAATTCGGCGAATGCGAAGTAGACCCGCTTAGATTTATCTATCAGTCAACCGAGGCTATTTTGCTGGACAAACGTTGACCGGTATATACGGCCTATAAATGTGATAAGAGTTGAAATGTCACGGGTAGTCATATACAATAGATATTGTTGGTGTGATTAGTGAAAGCAAGGTTAATCAAAGAATAGCCATCGAAAATCAATCAATATGCCAGCAATTCAGGAGGAGAAGGACGGCGGTGAATAGAAAATTAAGTGTGTTATACGGTAGACAGGTATTTTATGGGCATAGCCTGTTGTTGATATAATTTACCGCTTACCCTATTTAGAATTCGTCTTACCTGCCTATTAGATAGGGATCTTTGTTAAAAGTAAAAAGCTATTTAGTAATAGTGATGTGCCTGGACTGCAACCTGTTTTGACGTCAGCAGGAGTAAACACTGTACCATCTACAGGAATGCTGAGAGATTACATACAGACTTTAAGGACACAGATTTCTCTCTAGAAGAGCTATGGCCTTCAGTACATCGGGTTTAGATGCTCTTCTGCGTCGTCCAGAGCAGGAAAGCATCTGGAGACGCTTGCTGAGGGCCCCGGTGCCTGTAATTGCGGAACTTGTTTACACCCGATTCGCTCAGACGCCCTCGTCCATGCCCACCGCTTCACCCATCCGCGTGGTTTGCATCTCAGACACTCACAACACTCAGCCTCAACTGCCTGACGGGGATATCCTCATCCATGCTGGTGATCTCACCCAGTCTGGTACTCATGCAGAGCTAGAAGCACAGATTGAATGGCTCAATCGCCAGCCCCATCGCTTCAAGGTGGCGATCGCGGGGAATCACGAGCTATGTCTGGATCCCAAGGCTCAAGCTCAAGCACCTGGTCGCAAGGAGCCAGTCGACTGGAAATCAATCCTGTATCTAGAGAACTCACCGACAATCCTCGACTTTGGTTACAGACGCGTCAACGTGTTTGGGTCCCCGTACACCCCACGGCACGGGAACTGGGCTTTCCAGTATCCACGTAATGAGAATATCTGGGACGAGATACGGATCCCGGATGACATTGATATTCTGATTACACACGGCCCCGCGAAGACACATTTAGATCTGGGACGATATGGCTGTGAATTCCTTCGGGAGTGGTTATGGTCGATGAGGCGAAGGCCTTTGCTACATGTGTTCGGTCATATTCATGGGGCTTATGGGAAGGAGACTCTGTGCTGGGATGAGTTTCAACGAGCCTATGAGAGCATCATGGATAATAAGGCAAAGTGGATGCATCTGATCATTTTACTGTGGCATGCACTTCTACTGCTTATACTCCCGAGAGATCCTTGTGGAAGGACTTTTATGGTTAATGCCGCAGCAGTCGGGGGACTCCGCGATGAAAAGAGACGGGACGCTATCTGTGTTGATATCTAATGAACATCATCAAAATATACTACAGCTAGCTCTCATCAACAGAATCCGGCCAATAATACACCCCCCGATCCAACGCCCTCTTCAGTCTCGGATCGACCCTGACATACCCCGCCTTCTTCAACCCCGCAATAACCCCGTCGATCAACTCGGCCACCATTCCCCCGAACACGATGCTGCCCTCCACATTCAGATGCGTCCGGTCATCCGGATTGAGATTATACGTGTACGCCTTCTCCGGTCCAATCCTATTCAAATACCGCGTACTCGCACCATTCAGATCGATGTACGCCGCATGCGAATTCCTCGCCGCGTCGATAGTCGCCGCGCGCTGGTCCGCCAGACTCAGAATGATAGTAGGCTCGCCTGTGGCATCGGAAGTCGCGTAATTCCGGCGTGAAAGCGGGGTCACCAGGACGGGCGTCGCGCCTGCATCGCGCGCCTCGCGGACGAATCGCTCGAGGTTGCTGGTGTACTCCGCGAGGGAGATATTGGCCGCGGTTTTCTGGTCGTTGTGGCCGAACTGGATGGTCACGTAGGGCGTGTAGCGGTCCTTGTATTCGGCTACTTTGCTGAGAACCGTCGCCCAGTCGCCTCCGGCGCGGAAGCTGACGGTCGTGGCGCCGTTGTGGCCGTAATTGAGGCCGCTGGCCCCGTGGAAGAGGGTCGTGTTGAGGAACCCATTGCCCCAGCCACCGCCGTTGGACGACTGTTTGGCGGTTGTGCTGTCGCCGGCTAAGAGGAAGAATGGTGGTTTGGGGGAGTGGCCGGGACTCGGTAGGGCATAGAGGGGGAGGATGAAGATTGAAAGCAGAGGAAGACGCATTGTGATCTGTGGGGACAATACTGGTAGATGAATGCCATTTTTCGTGGGCTACAAGCATCTTATATTGGATTCTAGGATACGAGCTCGGGATAATGCCAATGCGACTGCAGCTTTTTCCACCAACGGGAAATTAGAGTTAATTTGCAGTCTAGTTGTCATGCTGTCATCTATCGTGCAACATTCGAGCTATAAGCGATATTGGGAACTGAATGATTCCGCAAATGAACGTTGATCCTTCTCGGTGGTTAACAGTCCGGGGTACATATAATGACGCAGGGGGTTGGATGCAAACCTTACTGTCTCTAGTGTCTGCAGGGATATCCTCCAAATTTCACAAGCATTTGTTATCCAGCTTCTGCCAAGCGGCCAGAAGTCAATCTTCAACCCCCTCATATACTCCTCCATCCCCTGTCATCAATCCCTAGCGACTCAATCTCAACATCAAACGGCCAAGATCCATTCGACCTCCACTAGGAGCAGTGACAGGGCAGTTTAGAGCGGCTACGTTGGTCAAGTATGATTCCTTCCGTAACTGTCGATGCGCAGTTTGCCTTCCGGAAAGTCAAATACATTCTCTATCTGCAGATCCCATCGGAGCGGTGGGTGTAGAAACGGGTGCTTCCCTGGAACATCCCGGTACCTCCAAAGTGTCGTAACCCAACAGACTGTGGCCCAATGCACATTCAGCCCCGATGGGCGTCGAGACACGATAGTCAGGAACCACTCGGATTTCGAAATTGCCAATATTGATGATTCAAACGTCTGCGCCACGAAGCTCATGGGAGAGATATCCGAGATCCTGACCATTAGCAGGACAGGTCAATATGTAGCGTTCCGTCTCAACCAGCCTGCCACGTCGTCACAGCTAATCCAGTCACGCCTTGTCGTTCTCGACACGGTTATCAATACACACCTTGTCCTACTGACGGGAACTCAGGAACGGCGGTTTGACGAAGTGTCTTTTAACCTCCGGGACTGGCTATCATGGTCTCAATGGGCCGCCCAGGGACCGTAGATGATGTACATGCCCAGGGGACGGGCCCCCGTTTCGGCCAGACACGCACTGCATTCAAGTTCATGCCGTTTTCAACTGGCTAGTTGGCGGAGCCTCCAGTGCGCCGTACATCGAACCCGAGATCGACTATCTGCTAAACCCTCAGAAGTAGCGTTGCGTCTTAATGCAGCCCGCGGCAGTCACGAGAGAACCGCCGCTCTCATCCAGTGCGACCTATTTATTCTCGGATAGGACCATTCGACTCTCAGATAGCTCGTTTGTTTAATCCATGGGCTTCTCACCGCAGGATGAGCGCTGCTGTATTCTCACGTCCAAGCAGACAGTCCTTCTTCCTAGCTCGCTGCAGCCATCACCCCTGGGCGATGCGTCCCCTACGGCTGGTAAAGAGCAGAAACCCAATACCGGTCGTATACTCGTCTGTTTGGCCACAACAGAAAGCTTGGTTTCTTTCAACCAGCCTACCAGTAAGTTGGCCCACCCTGCTCGCCTGGCAATCCGCTCACCTGCCGCAGTGGCGCGAAAGGATACTGGATGGATCTGGACTACAAGACGCATGACATCCCGAAGAGCATCACTGACCATGTGTACATATGGGATCTTTGCGGCACGCCGAGGCTCGTCCATGACCAGCTTCTGCGACGGACGAGGTCGAAATCAACATGCTTCGGTATGGGCAGTACCGCCGGCTGGATGTGGCTTCCCACCCAGCCTGTGATCGCATGGCAATCTTCAAGGCAGTACAACCTCGACCAGGTCAGGTAATCGACGTCAGAGTACTATCTATCGAAGGTGTATGGAAAATGCACTGTTAAAGCAGTCCTTGAGGTTTAATATATACCAAAAAGCCATGGAAGAAGAACGGCAAGCAAGAGCCCGGCCAATGCAAAAACCAGAAATATCCTTCTCCGCTGCTGATCTTTGCGTAAGCTCTCCAAATTGCCAACACTGGCCTTGGTATCTCTATGGTCTGCGCCCAGTGTTTTTGCTCTCCCGGCAGCTGCCCTCTTATACATTTTCTCTGCCTCTTTTAGCCTCTTTTGATCCCGGTATAAGTTTCCCAAATTGTTGACCGTTGACAGAGTTACTATATGGTCCGGACCAAGGACTTTCTCTCTCCCCACTAGAGCCCTCTGGTATAGACTTTCAGCCTCCTTTAGCCTTCCCAGCTGTCTATGCAGATTTGCAAGGCAATGAACAGTGGCCAATGTTGATATGTGATCTGGGCCACAGCGCTTTTCAAATCCTGACAGTGCCTGCATATATAATTCTTCCGCCTCTTTCAGCTTGCCCTGATCTCTATAGAGGCTACCTAGACGGCTGGAAATGGTCAGCGTAGAAGGATGATCTGGGCCGCGAATATTGTTGAATCCTGCGAGGGCTCTCTGGAACATTGGTTCGGCCTCTGGGTTTCCCTGATCCCTGTAGATGTTTGCGAGGCGACAAACGGTCGTCAAAGTGTCTGGATGATCAGGACCAAAAAGCTCCTCCCGGCCCGTAAGTGCCCTTTGATACATCATCTTTGCCTCTGCTAGTCTGCCCTGATCCCCGTAGAGATTCCCCAGGCAGTGGACAGTGGTCAGTGTCTCTGGGTGCTGCGGACCGAGAACCTTCATTAACTCTGTTAGGGCTTTCTGGAATATATCTTCCGCCTCCTTCAGCTTCCCCTGATCGAGATATATATTCCCCAAGCATTGAAGGGCGTATAGCGTGGTAGGGTGGACTGGGCCCAAGGCAGCTGTGTATCCAGTAAATGCTTGTTGATAAGCTCCACGGGCGTCCTTCAGCCTGCATTGATCAAAATAGAGGTCTCCAAGGCGGCGCAGCGTGTTCATCGCGTGAATATTATTGGGGCTAAGAGCCTGGTAGCCTGTTAACGTCTCCCGATATAGAGCTTCAACCTCTTCAAGCTTATTCTGGTTGAGGTACACATTCACCAGACATGATAGAGATTCGAGGGTATCCGCATGGGTAGGACCTAAGATGCTTTCTCGTTCGCGGAACACCCTCTGATACATTGTCTGTGCCAGCTCCAGGTTCCCTTTTTGACTATAAAGTTCGCCAAGGCATTGGACGCTGGTCAGGGTAAATGTGTGAGCTGGCCCCAAGGCGTGCGTGTACCCGGTTACGGCCTGCTGGTACATGTTTTCCGCCTCGTCTAACGCACCTTGGTCGGAATAGACATTGCCGAGATTATGAAGGGTCGCGATTGTATCCATATGGTCTGGCCCGTGAGCATTCCGATATCCAGTCAGAGCCTGCTGGTACATATTCTCAGCATCCTCTAGTTTGCCTTGAGTGTAGTAGAGGTTTCCCAAGCTCTGGATAGCAGTAAGGGTCTGTACATGGTCGTGTCCGAATACTTCCGTGTATCCTGCCAGTACCCTGTTGTATATTTTCTCGCTTTCATCTAGCTTTCCCTGATCCTTGTAGAGGTCCCCTAGGTTAAGGGTAGCTGTCAAGGTATGTGCGTGTTTCGCTCCAAGAGATTTCTCGTATCCTGTCAGGGCTCGTTTGTACAACACCTCCGCCTTGTCATGTAAACCCTGGTTCCTGTATAGTTCCCCAAGGTTGCTGACCGTTCTCAAAGTAGCCGTGTGATCGGGGCCCAAGGCTTTCTCTTGACCTCGCAATGCTCGCTCATACAGCTTCCTAGCATCATCGAACTTGTCTAGGTCCCTGTATGTATTTGCGAGAGAGCCAACAGTACTCAGCGTGTTCATATCGCATGGCCCTAGTCTTTTCTCTCGACCTACCAGGGCCCTTTGATACATCAGCTCAGCGGTTTGCAGCTTACCCTGGTCCCTGTATAGATCACCCAGGTAATGAATTGTAGTCAGGGTATCTGGATGTTCGTGACCGAGCTTGATTTCGTATCCGGCCAAGGCTTTCTGGTATAATTGCTCTGCTTCATTAAATCTTCCCTGGTCATTGTAAAGATTTCCAAGGGAATGCATCGCGCCAAGTGTAGATGCATGGTCTGGCCCAAGAACCTGCATAAAACCAGTCAATGCATGCTGATACATCGCTTCGGCGTCTCTTAGTTTGCCCTGGTCAAAATAGAGATTTCCCACTAGCTGAATAGCTTTAAGCAGAGAAGGGTCCTGGACAAAGACGGCCACGTTTGTAATTGCTTCACCCATCTGGTCTGCGTGAAGAAGAAGCCGTTGCTGAAGAAGCCAGTACTGCCTTTCGGAGCGTAAGGGCACCGTGTACCCCACAGAGGCCAGAGCAATTGCTTTCATGGTGAGCTTGGTTTCCTCGCCCGTCTCACTGAGAATATGTCGACACCAGTCTTGAACTACAGGATGCATGGAGTAGCTTCCGTCCTCCTTTGTCTCAATCAATGAGAATTCAATGAGAGTCCTCATCGTCTTCAGGAATTTAAACGCATTCGAGGCCACTTGGCGAAACCACGGGGGAGCATCAACATAGTTCAGCCCGCTTTCAACTAACTCAAACCAAAGATCTCGATTGTGAAAAACGGAGATAAGCAGTAAGAGATTTGCCGCTGACGCATCTCGTTTCTGAATCTCGAGATAAGATATCCTCCAGGTTGTTCGGATATCTCCCTGAGAGTAGTGGCGTAATGGCGACATCTCGGACAGAAGTTCACTGAACGATTGCTCATAGAGCTGTAAGTATCTGGCAAAGCTGACACCGGTCTGACTGATGAAAGATCCAGCCATAACAATAGCTAGCGGTAGACCATTGAGTCGATTGGCAAGCTTTCTAGAGTCTTTTCATGGGTAAGTATATGTACCATTGCACAGAGAGAGATTAGCAGTTTTTTACCTTCATTTATCACACTCGTTGCTTCGGTGTCCTCCTTTGTCATGCTTCCAGACGAGTACAAGAGTAGCTGAACCCCTTCTTCCAGAGACAGCCCTCGGACTGGGAGTGGCTTGCCTAGATCCCTGAGCTGTGGAAGCCGAGTGGTGATTATAATCGATCCTTGGTCTACAACCGGAAAGTAGTGGCTGATATCGTACCCTTCACGGTTTTCAGCTTGCGCTGGGGCATACTGGTCAACATTATCGAATATCAGCAGCCATTTGAAGTTTCCTTCCACTGATAACCACTCAAGAACCTGTCGTGCGTGCACTTCCCTCTCCTTTTCATTTTTAGCACTCTGCGTGAGTTGAATCCCTGGCAGCTTTGGGAGAAACGAGGCCAAGGATTGGATTAAGGTTTTCTCATCCTTGCCATTTAGCCAGAAGATGGCTGTGAAGTCGAATTTGTGGATCCTGGCAAATTGGACAGCCAGCTGGGTTTTACCAATGCCGCCGAGTCCATGAAGGATAGCTCTTTTTTGCATGGGAGAACCCTCCGGCTGGAGCAAATCCCATAGCGAATCTAACTCTGCTTCGTGTCCCACAAATCCGCCTACTGCAGGAACTGTAGCCAAGTCCAGAGGGATACGGAAAGATTCTGTTTGATAATGAATATAAATATAAGTCACAACATGAGCTAGTAGTTGGACGACAACAAATCCTGAGTTCTCTCCTTTGGCTCTTCTATCGTATAAGGCCGGACGACATCACCGATAGATTCCAGGCGAGGGTGAGAGTGAGCTGAGCTCGACATACCTGCTTTCACGGCGGCCTTTGCCATCGGCGTCAACAAGACTTTCTCCGGCTGGACCACGGCCAGCAATTCTTTCGCATACGCTGCCGCCGCAGCCGCCGCAAACCCTTGCCATTCGTCATTCTTGTGTGAGTCGGCGTAGTCTGAGATGCCTCGAATGACCAAACACGGGAAATTATTCAAAAGGCCTGCGGCTTCCATTTCCACACAGTAAGCCCCAAGCTCCTGACCCAAACGGCCCCTCAACGCAGAGTCCTTGACAACTTGATTTGCCGACGCAATCAGACCATAGTGAATACGCGGCCCTCCATCAGGGCGCGACGAGCGGGGTACGCTTTGGGCCCGGTCGCAATCCGCACAGGTGCTTCTTCCCTGCCGATGGGCGTATTCCGCCTGAAAGAGGTGATCTGATTGCTCAGGCCGACTGAAGCCTTGTGCCATAAGAGGGAATCTGGCTACCATGTCGTCCAAGAATGTCTGGATCTGACTTCCCCGCAGCATATGGTTCGCTCGAATCTTGGCCAGCGCAGTCAGGAGGACCTGCGGTGGCGGAGACAATATTCCTGTCCGCTGAAAATGACCGCCGGTTAGGGCTTTGCCGAGATCATACTGCACCACGCCTCCATGGTCACCCGTTGGCCGACTAACAACAACATCGCCAAGCCGAATATCGACATCTTTGCTTGGTATCCCTCCTCCAATCCCAATCATGAAGCCAAACCGGATGGATGGAAAGCTGGCCAGCAGCTGCATTGCCACGACTGCGGCCGAGGCAATCCCGGGTATTCCATCCGGCAAGCAAGCGATGACGATATTGTGCGCTCCAATTCGTCCCAGTGCATAAGTATTCTTATCATGGTGCGCGATGGGTAAAGAATCGTGGGTGTCGTCGAGCATGGCCTGCGCGGCGGCCAATTCGATAGGAAGGGCAGATATCCATGCTACCGTGTAGTCCTCGTGAGAGAGCTGCACCATTGTGCAAAACAATGGTCTGAATAAGTATATTCAGTATATTTAGACTGTAATATTTGATGGTTTTAGGAATTATCGAGCTCCCTCTGTTTTATTCACTGAGGGTCCGCTTTAATAAATTGGATTTCCCCATGTGCTGCAGCTGAGGGAGGGGTGGTGGGACGCGTTGACCGCAGTTGAGAAATTAGAGAACTATTTCTTTTTCATCTGGCGAGGCTGGCTGCTGCCACAGAGCATGCACTAATTCCCATTGGCTCACAGTCTTCAAGAATAGTTTCAGCCTGTCTGTCACCCGCCCGGGCATCGCGTTGGAGATTAGAAGCAAACCAACCAATCTCTCTTCGCCGCCGGACAAACCAATGCTATCCATCTTGCCAATATGACCATTTCCCGGACCTCCCGAAAGTTCAATAGACCCAGAGCCATCATAGCCATGTTACATTCGGGCTCTCGCTATCGCAATCAAGCACGACCCTATTCCGACCACCCAGGGTTGTTAGAGGTCGAAAGTTCCATTGGAAGGGTTACCACTACTCACGCCATGTCCACAGTGGCTTCCCCTGCAGTGACAGCCATTCTTATGGCCCTTTTCCACGATTGTTAGCATTTTGGTACGAGTATTGCTATTGGCAATAGCCGGTTATCACTCACAGCTCCACCCGACTATCCCATCATATGGACTATTGTCAGTGTTCTGGGCAGAAGCAGGACGTGGAAGGTTAGGGGTAACCATCACTCACATAATGGCATCCACAGTAGCAAGCATTAGCGCCCATATTAGTCACTCCATGTATGCAGTTACCGCAGTTGCAATTGTAGGTGTGGCTGCAATTCTTCTTCTGGGGTCGCGCAGGGCCACCGCCGTTACTGCGGTCCCAGATGCGGCCGTTGGAGTTTCTGGGGTATCCGGAGTATCCAGACATGGCTGTTCTATTTCAGTGGGCTGTAACCGTTATAGAGGTGTTTAGTTGCAGAGAGGCGGATGAGGACCTTGTGCTTTTAAGTTATCACGGTGTCGCAACGCATCCTTAAATACACAGCCCCACCACCCCAGTATCAATGAAGACAGAAAATGGTCAACCTAATGAAACCCATCTTCATATTGCATGGGTACACTATCCAGCTGAAATAAAATGGGGGGGTAAAGAAATTCTGTTGTCATCATCTGACCACTCCTTCGTGTCCACTATTTCTTCCTATCCTCTCATAAGAAGCAATATGAAACCCAGCTAATAATTTCTGGTCATTCTGACATGCTATCCTTCTCTATAATAGACCCATCCCTGCCTTATCTGATATTCTCAGTGCTGTGGTTTGCATCATAATGTGCCAGTAGTCAATGGCTCTGCCGCTACTGCAAGATTGTTTTCTGTTTGTACGCCAGTGGTTCCTGGTTGAATAGAAGAGTAAGTCTCCCCTGCTGCCTCTTGCACTTACTTGATCATGTAGCTTATCAGCCTCGCTGCCTATGTATCCCTCGCGAATTTGAGTGAGGGGAGTAATGTCTCGATGTAGTTAGGACTATACTGCCTAGCTGTTCGATCTGGCATTACTCCTGTCCTCGCGCACCCGACACCAGTAGAAGTTAGTTACTGCATCAACATCTGCTATCAGCGATGGCTGTCAGCTCATGAGCTTTTGCTGAGTCAAGTCAGTCGTATCACATCTTTATGAATCTATCGACCGAACTTTGCCATCTACTCAACCAGAGCAGCAAGGAAAATAGGTCATTATAATCCTGATTTTCGCAACAACAGGATCCTATAGCTAATCACAGCATCACGACACTTCACGGACTTGCTCCATTGGTTTTTTTCCTTTCTTGTTTGGCGTCGTAGACAGTTCCTTATTCCTGGTTCACAGAGACTAATCATTTTACAGCTGTCTCGGAATGACAGGAGCCAATTTTATTGGTCCCAGACATCAGCTTTTCAGCCTAGTGTAGGTATAATATTATTAGTAAAGTATCAGGGGCACGAGTCCATCAGCTAGAATATATATTACCTATGGCTGAAACTAATAATAGTAGGTACTCAATACCCATATAGAGAGAGAATATAACTATATAGGCATACTAATACCTAGAGCAACTAATTCATTAGACTAGGAAAATACCCAGGTAGGTATACTTCTTGGGCTTACCCATCTTGGTACAGCTAATCAAGCTTTTCAGTATCCCAGGATACTGAAAAGTCTCAGTCTAGCCATTCTGGACCAGTCTTTCACTGGCAAGAGGTACAGTGGCAACCATTATTGCCCTCTAAGTTCTGTGTCAGGGAACTGAGATATTCTTTCAAACCCTAATCATTATCTAATCCAAATATGGTTACTTCCGTATATTAACTTCTTTTTCAAATTGGGAAATGATAATCATGCGGAAGATATAAAACATGGATAGGCTGTATAGAGAGGTAGATATACCGATATGTATGGTACAGTTTAAAAAACAACCCCCCTCCCAATACACCCATCCTAACTCAAGCACAAACAAACATTCTAACCCATTGCAAAATGCATGAAATATTAATCCCTGGCAGCGTACGACTATTGTCCGTACAATACTCAATAGAAACAAGTTTATCACATCCCTATAGCCCAAGGTTGCAAAGAGTAGTGAGCTTTCTGTTACTAATATACACAAGAACATGATCCATATCAACACAGACACGTAGAAGCTCCATTAATCAGCTCCGTTGGTCAATAGATGCCAATCACCGGAAGCCGGCTCTCCATAGCCTCCTTACCCAGCTAAATAAAAGAATACACCTGCCCAACGCACGGCCAAAGGCCATTGGAAGTCCAAATTTGAACCATGTCGATGGTCTCAAGAGAGCAGCGCCCGGCACGACTATCGCATCTTTGGCGTTGACGGCTGACTTAGAGTCATTGGAACTGGTAAATGCATCAACGGCCTCCAAAATAATTTGCACCGTCAATCCGGGTTGACTCAGAAAAGGTGAATGGCTTGTTTGCAGCTCTCGATGCTCCACACTAGCGCCCATTTCTCTCGCCATACCAACTGACATCCGCTGAGCCAGCACCGGTAAACCTCGATCCTCCACAGTCCCAATGTACCAAGACGGCACGTCTTTCCACCCAGCATAGGTGTACTCGCCGCCTTCGAACAATGCCTTCAAACTCTGGCTCGTCAGCTGAGAAACCCAGTATTTTGCCTCTTCCTCTGGCAGGTCATGGTAGAAAAATTCCCGTGGGGAAACCACAAGCTCAGCATAGCCGGTTTCGTTATTCACACGCCAGGAAGGCGGCGGATGACCGAAGAATGGATCCATGAAGGACAGCCCAGTCAAGGTATAGCCAGATGCTATAAGGATTAGCCCAATCACGTATCCTGATTGACTGTCATCAGCATCCTTTGGCTTTGTGAAGCCTTTGATGGCGCTGTTGCCCACTATGCCGCCATATGAGTGCGCAATGAGAACGACATTGCGCCCGTTGCTTGTCTCAGCGAAAATTGCATCTTGGACTGCATCGAGATCATCTTTGAAGGTCGCGTTGGGATTGTTTGCTGTCGAGGGAAGAGACACTGCGACACATCTCAACTTGGGCTCCAGGAGCTTAATGATCGGGCTGTAGCATGTGGGTCTATGCCAGGAGCCTGGTATGAAGACAAGGGTCGGTCGACTCGACATGATAATAGACTGTGAGTTCAATATGTTCTACTGGCCTTTAGAATAGTGCAAGAATACAATAAGTTTGATCATATTGAAGGTTGAGTCATAAGTTGAAAAGATGCAACTCATCAAGTGGGGCTGTGGGAGTTCTGACGAACCAAATCAGGCGGAGCCGGACAGCACATCATAACATATGGTTTAGGTCAGTGCCTTATATTCATCGTGGTACATAGATTACCAGGGATTATTGCTATGTACATATAAGACTGGTAATTTGCGCTAAATACTGTATTTAGCATATCATGTGATCAGGGCCTGAAAGAGTATCTCTGTCTACTAACATGGAAGGCAATAACTGTCTCCACTGTATGATTGCATTCACCTGGTAGCCTGACGAACATGTACTTCTGCAGATGGCTAGAATAAAAAACCGAGAAGGCTGGCGAGGATCACTGCAGTATGGGAGGACTTGCTTAATGCAATCTACAAATGTAGGCTATAATTACATGGAGATTTAACACTGTTGTATCATCCAGAGTACCAACCAGGTTACCAGGCCAAAGATGTGGTGTGATACTTAGAGCCCATTTATGGCCATAATGTAGAAATATAGACAAAGGTGATGTCTGAGGACACCAGAGAATCCCTATTGCTGATATACTTAATGGATCATACAGTGACCTTTTAACGCCAAATTACGGTAGATGCAGAACTGGGATGGCTGTTCTCTGGTTGTTGACTGCCCTAAATGTGGCATGGATTGCTCACTGTGATGACCGCCATAGATATGATAGCTATCTCATATTTGTCCTAAATGTTGATGGTAGATGAGCAGATGCCACTCTTCGGGAAGTGTTAGATGGATTCTTCGGGGTTAAGTGTTAGCCTGGGTATATAGTAGTTAGTCACAGGGCAGTACAGCCAAAATAGGCAGCCATGGAGCAAATCCTAATTGTACCGCGATATTATATTAATACGTATATTAGTAAAAAAGATAGGAGTATAGCAGAAGAAAATTACTAGAAGGTTACGATTTTAAACATTACGCACTACTAAAGAAGGTAGTAAAATAGCAAACCATAATACTGTTATTCACTTCATCAGGGTAGTGGTGAGGGCCTTCATGAGCTTGAGGAGATGGGGAGCAATCATATGCTGCGACCTGCCTTCTCTCCAAGCTAGGGGCCACGCTCACCACTATATATCTAATTCTACACTATGAGCTACCATACATTTGTGAGAACCCGCGCTGGGCTGCTAAGTTTACCCAGAGAGCAGGATAAGGAGTAGAACATACCATCATGTCCTCCATGCCAGCCGCCTCAATTTGATCGCTGACAATCCAACCTGAGAACTCTTATGACTGCCTTCTCATTGATAAGCATGCTGTGCTTTACAAATACGGGGACCTGATTTCTTCAGATTATAAATGAACATAATGATCATCTGACAATCTACAGGTGGATGCATTGACCCTGAATATAATTTTCACAAAGAACTTCTCATATTCTCGCATATTTCAAGTCTCTCCGAAGTTTACTATCATGAAAAATCACAATCAGCCCCTACTCTTGCTCAATCCTAACTACACACGCGTAAAGCAACCTCCACCTTTCATTGTGACCACGACTTGACCCCCAAGCAACAACACACAACACCAAATCAATGCTTCAGCGTCAACAGCCCCGGGCGATAAGGAAGTTGATTGTAGGGGGGGTTGACATTCGGGTCGCGTCCCTGGTAGAGCAATTGCAGGTTGCATGGATCAATAGTCATGGTTTGATCCGGGTTGCTGCGAACCAGGTCGCCGTGACTTATATCATTCGTCCAGGTAGCACCGCTGTTAGCCTTTCCAGCAAAAGGTTTTCCCTCGGTACCAGCCTGCACAGTCCACGCGCCACCGAGGCTGTTGGCAGTGAAAGAGCGGAAGTAGCGCCCATTGGCGCCCATCGCCTCGACAATCATGAGGTACTTGTTCTGTCCCGAGACGGTGTACACCTGCACCGCCTCGAACAGGTTGTTGCGGGAATCACTGAGGACGACCTCGTACGCGCTGCCGAAGGATCCCGGGAAGTTACCGATGGGCATGCTGGCACGGTAGATCTTGCCGTTGTCGCCCGCGAAGAAGAGGTACATATTCTTCGAGTCGCCGATGACGGTCTGGTCGATGGCGGTGCCGCCGTCGGAGAGTTTACCAGTGAAAAGCGGATGTTCCGAAGACCATCCATTCGGGTTGGAGGGATCACTTGAGGTCCGATAGGAGAACGTGCTTGAACCCCACTGGTAGACGAGGACCCAGGTGGACTTGGGCGCGAAGTAGAACAAGGTCGGCGCGACGGCGGAATTGATCATCTGGTTCTGGCTTGCCCGTTGCATTTGCGACCAGTCACTGAAGAGGCCAAAGTTCATCGAGTGATAGTTGCCCGAGTTATCAGCAACTGAGCCATACACGAGATGCTGGCCATTGTAGACTACGTTGGTGAAGTCTTTGAGCGAGGCCCAGCCTGACTTGGGCTGTGCTAGTGGACCAGTTGATGTCCAACTGTAGGTCGATGGGAGACTGCAGCTTGCTGCAACAGTGCCCACCGATGCCAGTAGCAAGGCAACAGATGACCAGAGGCCTGTCTTCCCTAGTGGAGATCGCATGGTAAGATTATGCTTAGAAATTTGCTTTGGAAGAGAGTGAATCAAGAAGCAGCAAAATAGAGCAGAATGAAAGTGGTTTAAATACCTTTTCTCTTTAACCCCTCAGGAAGTTCTCAACAGTAGACTTAGCCATCAATTCATCCAAATGTCCAATGGGCCAACAATGTCTCAGTCGCATATAACCATGAAGCAGTCCAGTGTTTCAACATTCCATCAGTCGGCAATTCCAGGCTGATTTCGATGCCGATCTTCTTCAGAAAAACTGACTGGACCCTCTTTAGCCGGCGAAATTGCGGGGAAACGTCAACTCGCGACACAACTTAGGCAAAAGACTACTATGATACGATTGATCCCCTGACCCCTTGACCCCTTGGGTCAATTATACCCAGCTTCCATATATATATCTTCACTGGCACTAACGACATTCCACACGGCAAGAAGGGATTACAGGCTATAACCAAAAGAGTGAGGAGGTAGGGAAGCAATTCAGGGATACGAACTATGCCCACTGGCTGGCTGGCAAATAATAGTTCTCATAACTGCCAGCAGGATCACAATGCTTAATAAGTAAGATAACTATGAGATAGAACGTAGGAATAATTCACTAGAGCTCTTTAAGGCTCTAGGCTTATAACTTACAGAATAAGAAGATAAGATATAAAGATATTAATCTCTTATTACTATGTAAAGTGTATGTTTACTATCATATAAATAGTATGGAGTAGGGGCATTCCTCTAGGCGAGATCACGTGATGAGATCTCCGCCATTCTGAGTACGGCCACATCGTCGTAGGTAGTTCGTTATTGAAATATGTAAATATATATGCATTGAACTCTACCAGAACATCTCTATAGTTAACGTACTTCCCAAACGAGTCGGACACCTCTGTATTCCATATAAAATGGCACACTTGAAGGCTTTGATATCTCAACAATCAAGCATCTACAGGGTCCAGGTTTAGGTATGAGGTATTACTATAGTAATATAAAGTTATAAGCTACAGCCTCCTAGTATATATATATTCTCAGGTAACATAAATTACATCTGTACTTTTGGTGATATTAACTTTCTAGATACTGTGAGAGAGGAATAGTATTTTGGGGCCTTGAAAAAGAGTATTCATATACTTTAATGTACATATAGTCTAAATATCTTACTTATATTATAGTGTATATGGACATAGTTGAGATATCGCAGCCCTGATGAGCGCTATTTTATATGGAATACAGATGTGTCCGGCTTGCTAGGGTGTCCGACTTGTTTGGGAATTACGTCAGGGTCTTTCTATTAGTCAGCTACTGCAATACATTCCCATAAAGGATCACGTTAACATTGAACTGCTATGTACAACAAATACATGGGTATGGACACACAAAGCATAATCAAGGCGAGCCCCATCCTGTCTTCAAGCTTCCCTTTTCTTTTTCGTTCTTCTCTTTTGGCCGTGGAAACAATACTAGCTGAACCGGGGTATCTCTGTTCCATCACGTTGCCCTCGTAAATTGCATGAAAAAAAAAAATAGCGGGTATGAAAATCACTCGCCTGTCCACGGTGGTAGGCAAGAACAGCAGTAGGGCGTGAGGGCAATTTTCAATCATGGTTCAGATGGGACACTGCGTACGCCGAATAGCAGAGCAGCAGTGGTATGAAAGAGATAACGCAATAGGAAAGAATCAAAATATGCCCAAGTCTCGTCTCAGTAAGTCATAGATACCACAAGGATTCGACAATCGTGCTAGCCTCTAGCTCAGTCGAAGGTCAACAACGTAATCGAGGCAGTTGGCCAAAGTGGTCTCAACGGGAGAGCGCCCATCGACTCATGCGTGGAGCCAACAGCGGCTGGAGATGACCTCATCATCGACTCGTGATCGAAGAGCGCCTCTAAATCTCGTCATCCGCCAGCCAACCATTCGTTCTATCATGCCGTTTTATCATATACACATCGAATCTTTCTTCCGCGCCGGACGTCCACAAGCAACAGCAGACAGCGAGCACATTAATCATTACCTAGTTCACTCCGATTACCGAGTTCTCAGCTCGCTCTTTCAACCGCATAGCTTGCGCTTCGAGAGACCGTGCCATCAGCTTCGTCACTGATACGATGTTAGCCATGTGAAACAAAAGTAATTAAAGGGCTCAACAAACCTGGCCAGACTGCAGCTCTATCAAGGAGGCTTGCTGTCGCGATCAAGATCTTGCAGCCATAACCCCCTTCAACGACACTAGGCAGCCGTTGCAGAACGCTCAGCGTGGACACGGTAGTGTTGGTCTGTACGTCCCGCTGCATTTTGCTCTCCACACTCGAGAGGATCTCCCTGATCTTTTCCAAAAGCTTGCAGTCTTCTTCTTCGAGTAGCATGACGTTCATGGCATGAGTGAGGTCAACATCGTCACGCCCGAGCACACCCAAATAAGGCCCAACCCGTTCTTGAACGGTCGTGATCCATTCCGCCAGTACTTGCGCACAGTCAAAAGCACACATGGCGGATTGAAGAGGTAGTTCCCTGCAGGTGAATTCGGCAAACGTATTCCCGAGTCGGTCAGACATGGTGATGGAATCGGCAGCATAGAAGGCAGCCTTGCGCAAGTGCTTCTCGCGTTTGGATTGTCCCGGCCGGTAGACTCCCATCAAGATCTGCATGGGTTGCTCCCGAGTCGGGGTCTTGGAGATAGTGAGATCCCCAACACCTAAATCGGCCACCGAATCGCGACGATGATCGAACTCACTTGGCACCTGAGTGATCGAGGGGTCCAGAACGTCCGAGGGAATGTCGTCCGAATACGGGAACACTTCGGTGCCGCGGGCCAACTCGTCCGACATGGCAATCCAGTCTCTCTGCCAGAAAGCCTCCTTGCTCCGTCCAAGATTTACAAATAGCCTGATGTAGGCCAGATCCAACAGTGGTATGCTATCGGCCGAGAGAGGACCTGCTCCAAACGGATTGGGCCGCTCCAGACTATGCATAGAGTTACTGGCCCACGCAGTCTGCCACGCCCTCAACGCCGGTTCAATGTGCGCTTGCATGGCGTCTGTCTCGCGAGCGGTCCATTGCCGCCCCATATGGCGTTGCCGCGTCTCCCAGATGTAGTTATGAAGAGCATAAATGAGTACGAGGCACCCAAAGGTACTAGGCTTCAGATCAGTGGCGGTAGAATCCGACGCTGAAACACCGTTTGTTGGATCGTTTGAGGACGAATGCGCGTGAGATTGCTCGCGCTGACTGGCTGTCAGGAGCGTAGTCAAGGCAGACGAGAATGTCAGACCCTTCTTCGCCGACAAATGCCCACCCATTTTCTTCCAGGCTTGAGGGGACTCGGCTGCCCATATATCCTCCTCACACGGTAGGTCAAGGCGGATTTCTGAGTTGGTAAGCGCCGGGGCGTGGTTATAGGCCGAGACGAGGAAACAGGAGAGCGTGAAAATCGCATAGAGTGTCCGCTTGCGCTCCTCGACTATCTTCCAATCCAGCCAGTCTTTTCTCTCCTTCGGCGGCCCGAATGACGCGGTATTGGAGTCCTCTGATTCAAAACTCGCACCTCTGGCACCCGTTTTACCACTCAGGTGGGCGTTCAGGTAGTCCTGGGGAAGGTCTTTGGCATCGATATGATGGGTTAACCCAGCAGCGCGAGCGAGGCTGACCAGAGCAGCACAATGAGTGCTTGCGATGTCCGCCGACGTCTTATCGCCAGAGGAATGTCCGTAGATTACGTTAAGCAGCATCGCCTGGACCAGCCACAGCGGCGTGTTGTGAACCGAATTCTCGCGGGCAGGATTGGAGCGCGAAAATGCAGCAGACATGTCAGCTTTTCGACGCTCTTCGAGATATAGTTGGATCATCTTCTTCGCCGCTTCGAAAAGATCTTTGGAGGCGGCGGCGTCGAATTCGTAGAGAGCGCCTATGGCCGCCATGGAAAGGATCAGGCAGCCTCCGCCGCCGGCGATACCGGTAGAGCTCAAATTCAGGTGGCCGCTGGGAGTACGAAGGTTGTTTGTGTATTCGGGAGCTTGGAAGTTGAGGGTCGGAATATGAAGGAACGGCATGTGGGGGTGGAAATACGTGATGTAGGCCGAGATATAACGCTGCATGTCTTGTGTGCTGGGGAGTTGGCCGGAACCGTTGAAGTTGGTGGAGCGTGAAAACAGGTCGCGGCAGGGCATCATTCCGCTGGCTGGTTGGGAATACTTGCGATGATTATGGAGACCCGTGGGCAAAGCCATGCTGGCTAATAATGCCTGTCGTGTGGAGTCTGTAAAGGTATCGGTTGAGGTTGGGGCATGGTGAGTTCGTAGGGCACTGTTCGTGAAAGGCAGGTTGAGAGGATTAGGAGATTCACCGTTTGCTGCCATAGAAGATGAAAACATACTCTGGGAATGTCCCGCCATCAAGGGCTGGCCCACCGACGTCATGGAGGGGGGAGTAGCATAGGTCTCAGCAAACGGGTTCTGCGCCATCAATGACTTGGGTGACACGGTCTCGGGAGGGATGCCTAGATCGTTAAGGGTCGGAGAGGAGTAATCGATGGCGAACTGATTTGCTGGGCCCGCCGAGTGTGGCGGGAAAGGGTTCTGCCAGCCAGAAGACGAGATCGAGAACCGATTGGTTCCATCCATCACGGCTTCGCTGATTCCACTTTGGCTGCCAGTACTCATGGCAGAGGGAGATGACTCATCGATGGCGGAGTCGTTGCTCTGACCCAGGGACGGCATTGACGGATCGAAACCGTTCATCCAGTCAAAGCTGAAGTCGTCCTCCAACATTGGATCAGTGGGGGGTTGCACTTGATGAGAGCCATGACTGAAAGGCGACGACGGCGACTCATTCCCGTAACCTTGTGGAGAACCACCAAAGTGGAGCTGCGCCGGATTAATGGTCGTGCCATGGTTCATGAAAAAGTCCCCCATGCTCAGATCAAAGCTGCCGTACACAGGAGCGGTGCGAAGTCCGCCAGAGAGATCCATGGGCAGACCGTGAGTTTCGAGCTTGGGAAGGCTGCTGGCATAGGGGTGACTTGCGCTGTATCCGCGATGAAAATCGATATTCGAACCCACAGATATTGAGCCCATGCTGGGATGATGAGCGTGTCCTGGGTGGCCTGTAGCGGCTACCGAGTGATTGGGGTCGTTATTGGCCATGCCTAGGGAAGCTCCATCAATGTGACTGATGGTATTGGCTCGAGGACGAATGCTATTGGAGTTGCTGGCAATCGAGTTTTTGCGGACGCGATTCGCTCCAGTACCAGCAGCTCCGGTGCTTTCCCTTCGAGCATTTCTGGGCCGCGAAGACGGGGTCGTGGTCATGTGCAGTTTCTGCTGATGTCTCAAAAGAAGATCCCGTCGAGCAAAGCACCGGGAGCAGTCAGGGCACTCGAATGGTTTCTCCTTGGTGTGTGACCGCTCATGGCGCTTCAGATGTTCTAGCCGAGCAAACGATCGCCCGCAAGTGGTGCAGACATGTGGTCGGGGCTTGTCAGTTTTTGGGGGAGGGATATTAGTATTGGCACTAGGCTGGCCGTTCGTATCGTTCTTCTTGGTGGTGTCCTTGGAGGTAGGCGCTGATGATTATATTCACATTAGAAGTAGGGTTAGATATGGAGTGATCTGTCCGAAAACTCACCAGACGTGTCTCCGGGAATCTCGCTGATGCTTGCCAGACTCTCCAGTTTGGGGCTACTGCCCAGATTCTGGCCAACCATGGCGTCCAGTAACATCCTAACCAACCGAGTTATGTATCGATACCAGTGTCAACGGACGCTGGTTCTCTAAGGTAGCAGCTGATTCGAATTCGGGCTTATTCTTCGAGATCGACGATGGCGCAGCTCTATTATTCGTAGTGATGCCCGCGTTGAGGCTTCAGGCTGCGGAATTGTTTAAGATGAGGATAGGCTTGACATTGACCACTACAGGTAACAAATCCATTGAATTAGCGAGCTGTTCGAGAAATATTTCGCCAACCGTTCAGGTTGATGACAATGGGCTGTGCCTTGTGTGGTTTGTGGTGGTGGCGATTGCAATGGAGGGGGGGAAAACGAAGCTCGGGGACACCCACAGCAAAACAACAAATTCTTGTCAGATCAGCATCAAAGGAAATAGGGCGTAGGCGATGAGGATGAAAAGATCAATGTTGTTTGAAAGGGGGACAAAAGGCGGAATACAGAGAGTGGCAAAGTGATGCCTGGGGACTCGGGTTCGTGAGCTCTGGATGAGAGCAGCCTGAATAAGCAGGGGGTTTAAGGTTTCAGGGATCCGGAGACAGTCCCAAGGATAGCAACTCACAGGTGAATATGCAGGCAAGGCGAGAGTAATTCATTCACGAATATCTTAGACCATTCACTGCGCAGATGTGACAGCGCTTCAGAGAAACCTCCTAAGAGTACGTAATTGTTTAGCAGGAGAAAGAGGTATGCGCGTATTCGACCGACGATGGGCTGAAGCGATCGATAAGCCGGAGATAACCGAAGGAAAATGGGGACGGGCTGGATAATGATAGCTGCGACTCAATTGCTGATAAGGATATTGAGTGGGAACAGCTTCGGAAGTGGACCGTAAGTAACAAAACAATGAGTGAGGAATGTCAAGATAGAAGAACAAGAAGAATAGATAGAAAGTAAAGAAGGCGGATCGAAAGTAGACGAAGTAAGCAGCCGTAGCGGAAAAGCAGTGAAAGTACTACCTTAAGACACTTAAGACACTTAAGACAAGCAATCAATCCGGGTACGAGCGACTAAATCGGATTGAGATAGGTACTGTGCCACGCCTTTTCATCTAAGCACATCTGACTAGCGAAAGTCTGTACCTTCTCTGTGCTGCAGTCTGTACACTCTGCTGTGTGTTAAGTGTAGAATTAAGAATAGGGTGTACCTGGTGCTAATAATAAGTAACGACCTTCTTGGAGAGACTTAGTCGCGTATTACTAAGAGTCGATCTTCTAGAGGATCAGAGACAGCTCTTGGGTTTTGACTACTCCGAATTCTACGTTGAGTAGTGAGTACAGTCCACACCATGTATCTTCAGTGGGCTCTGCGACTGTCGCGGGAGAAACCAGAGCCATGAAACAGCAGACGCTCTGCGTTATCGCCCAGTGCCAACCAATGAGAATAAAAGTAGTGGATCACTGGCACACTTTCATCGCTAGTGCGCCTCCATCAAGATGCATAGGTACTGGCCTAGTACCAGGTAGGAAAGTCATGGGGAAGCTGTTAGGATCCACTGTAGGTAGCCTGCGATAGTGCTGTACTGACAGTACTGGAAGTTGTAATTGTACCGTCACATCGGAGACCGGCTATCTTTCTTCCTTGGTATCGCCTGAGGTACCTCTTCAGTTTCTGTCATCAGTTGTGAGATATTTATTAGCATTCCCCGTTTCCATTATAAAGATTCAATATGTTCCAGATTGTTGGTGTGAGGCCTGGATCTGTACCTTGCGCATTTGACCGGTCGGCAGAATATGAGCTGGTCGGAGTGTATCCGATATACCTACCATATTAGCTGATTGAGAGCAATAAATACCTGGTATTATATGGGATGTTTGCTGCTTCCAATGACAGGATGGACTTCAATTGTAATATGCTGTCGAAGCCAAGTCTGGAATTGTCTCCTGGTCAATATCATGCAACTAGAGAGCTTATGCAGACGGAGAGCACAGCGTCTCTAGCTGCTCATCTTGTTTCAATTGAGAGATAATAATAGACATTTACTAATCCTTCCTTACTCTGTATGTTCCGTCTGTGGATACATTATCAGCTAATTGAGCATCTCGATGATATGTTGCAGCTCTGTATCCAAGCAACTAAGGCAACTACCTGCCTTAGTTGGTAAATGCCTTTACAATGACTGTGAGGAATAATGTATGAGGTAGTCTAGATAGAGCGCCACTATTTTGTAACCAGAGAATGGCTGATACTCGGTCAATACGAAGAAAACATACCGAAACAAGGACGGATGTAACTGCATTGATAATGAGACAATTGAACAATAATAATCATCCTCGGGGAGTACCCCGGACCTCGTGACTCGCACTACCTACGCACCCAACCGTTTCAGACAATGATCCTCGGACGAAATGGGCGGTGGACCAGGGGTAAGAAATTGGCAATTGACCATACAGCCCATTGGCAGTCTCAAACTGCTCAGAAGGCTAGCGATTAGAGGATTGGATGGGATCTTGGTCGGTTACGCTTAGACCTCAGGCTGGGTCCCATCAATTCCGTGGCTCGTGTGGGTGGGCGGAAGGCTCCGCATTCATTGCCCCAACAGAACAAAGACTGGTCAAGTCAAGAAGCGGCGTAAAATCCGCACCGTTCCCATGCAGGAATGGACAGGACGATTGGAAATGAAGGAATCGAATTTAGAATGGAACCAGAACCAGGCCAACACAGAGAATTGCGATTGACAAGGGAAGGTCGGTAACGAGCGAGTCAGAGACGAGGAGAGGAAGCGTACTGCATACTGGACGCATTTTGTGGGACCGGGGATAAGCCAATCTGGACTAACGGCTCGAGGCTTTTGTGGGGGATTTTCCTGGATCAATGTCGTAAGATCCATCTCCTGGGAGGATTTGTCGCTCCTTCGGCGCTTTACGGTGTGAGTTATATCCGTGCGATCCGTCCTGATGCGAACGAGGAGAAGCCCCATTCCTGTCCTCGCGTGCCGAGTCCGAGGTACATACTTTACGGGAATACGGATGGAATCTGTGGAGATAAGTTCCCTCCTGTCACAGGATCCTTGGTCGCCTCTTCCCCAGAATGTTGAATATCCGTCTTGAATCTCCATTTCGCACTTTCCAGCGTTCTGACTGAAGACTTGGCGTAAGCATGGCCGTATTCAATAATTGAAACCAAGGTTGCACAAAATTCTCCAGAATCACATTTTTCTCTTTTTGGACGGTTCAAGGAGCTCATCACTTCCATCCCTTGAGCGGGTTCCCCAGGAAGTCCTAAGGATTCTAGAAACTGGAATAGGCTGAGCACAGAACATTTAGCAATGGTCATGCCCACGTTGCAAAATTCGAAGCTCGGGTTCAGACCTTCTTCCACTTTTCTTTTCCGTCTCAGCCTTTCAGGATCGTGCGCGCTTGGTTCTTATTGGAGGATTGGCCCAGCTATATCCACCTGAGCTCATTCTGTTCTCCAGTTGGCTATTTGACGCCGTTCGGTCCAACCAGATTTTGACTTTTACTAGAAACGGAGTAGGAAGCTCGAATTGGGAGAGAGACGAATGGAGAGAACAAAAGATCCAAGTTAACAGAAACAATGAATGAGGCTCTGGTGGCAATAGGATGATTTGCATGATTATGCTTGCTTCCTATTCATCTCAGTCCGTCCAAGATCCTAGTCATAATCTTTCAGGTGTACTGGCACAGCAATTCGGTCTTTGAAATTGAGAACATTAGGGGCCAGGCTCAGCAAACCGAAAATTGAGACTATCTCCATCCCTGGCTAACTGGCCCGCAGATCTGAGTCACTTCTCAAAGCAAAATGCCTCAAAGAGGAAAATGCGGTGGAAGTATCCGTAGGCAGTAATGAAGTTGATTCGTCATCCCACGTTATGACGTCTTGTTTGGGGGTTATTTTTGACAGGAGTCTTGAATAACAGCTGCAGAATCAGTTTATTTAGGACAGTATTTGACAAAACCAATATATCAATCAATTATCCACTTCGAAATGATCTCATCTGCAATCAAATGTAGGGAATAATAACGCTTAATCTTAGACGTCGACGCGTCGCACGGGCCTCGGATGATCACAGAGACACAGACCCTGGACGCCTCAGGCCACTCACAGTGCTGCGGTCCTGCAGAAGCTCGAGCGCAGTGAGTCATGTGGCTTTGCATTTTGTTGCCTGAGGTCTACAACATAAGCGCCTAAGCAATCAGCTATCGGTTCTCAGTACTCCGAAGCCTGAGGCGCATTGCTGAAATACTACCCTACCCATTACAGTGCTCTCTACCTTCAGGCTGTGCTATTGTCGATTGTTGGCCACTCGCCACAGATCTACAAAAACTGCACAGGCCCCAGGAACAATGGGCATTGTCGATCCTTCATCCTCTTGAGAGGCGGATATCTGTCAAGATCTGGCTTTGAGGGAATTCTCCGGCCTCGTGCATATCCTTCTACTCTTTTGAGAACTTTGTGGGTAAGTAGCGAAGCGTAGATTAGCTTACTGCATGGTCTTACATCCAGGGCCGCTAGATGGCCATTGCTGGAGATGAGACGCACTATGGCATCATCAGTGACTAGACATTCTGCATCATCACTATTGTAGACTTAAATCACCCCAATGGTCTTGTTGCGCCATACCGAATAGGTGCAGTGCACAATCTGTGAAGGACTTAGGCTTAGACGGATGGCGGGTACTAGTTACCTTTGATACTTGCACCCGCAACCGTGACTCTACAGTCCCAGCCACAGGATGAGCGTCTCCTGACGGGAACAACAGATATCTATCGCGGCCTGCCACTGCATTGACCAAGTGGGTGGTGGACATTAATCCAGCTAGCTCTGCACTGCGCATCATACCGGCGTATCACAGTCAGAGGAGAGGATCGTCTAATGTATCTGCTAAGAATTAGTCTGCTTGTTGATATTTAGCGGCGCCAACCTTGCCCCACGTCGCAGCCTGTACCTGTTTCAGTCGACAAGATCATCTAACCGACCTGCCTCAGGTTCGTCACCCAGATCATATCAGAATTTAGGACGGCGGTTATACCCGTTGAGAACGAGGCAGAATGACAAAGGAAAGCAAGAAACCAAAAAGGAAATGCAGTTGATGACCCCAGTCGCTGTTGTAGGCTGTAGCATTTGCCATCTTGTATGCTACCCAGCAGCTAGCCTAGCCGATAGCGGCTGCATGCAACTAGCCATGTATGTGCTTCCGTCTGTGGATCCAGAGCGTCTGATCCCGATTGCATGACTATCCCTGGGTAGTGTACACAGACAGAGGCTCGACGGTGTCGTGTAGTCGCCAGTTGCCACAGTAGATAGTGTATTTCTGTGAGCATTGAAGCGAGAGAGTCCTCGTACATCTCGAATCGTGCGGAATAGTCCGACAGCGATGTTGCCGATACACAAACGAAGGCCCCGTTCCTGGTCGCAATTTGGTCCTGCCGCTAGTGTCCTCGTTAGTAGTTACTTGATAGCTATCTATGGCTAGCGAGAGTGCGATGCTACCCTACCGTGCCGAGTGGATCTATGACAAAGTCTTCTGACGGAGTACCTGCGCTCGATAGCATCCTGGATATGCAGCAAGAGACATAATAACCGATAAGTCTATGAGTGTCGAATGTGCCAACGCAGGCCCATGTCGTCAATCACAACGCGGGCCTATCATCAAGACACGGTACATTATACATACTACCTCAGCTGGAACAACCCGCCAACGGCAACAGAATAGTAAGAACTCCAAGTATCAATCCGCTACTGCAGAAGCATTGATCACCACTTGTGTTGGCCTGGCCCATGCAAGTAAACATGACCAAGCGCCTCGCATAGTGTACATTATGATTGCCATTAGACCTCACTAGCGACCACAGAAGCAGACTAGACTACAGTACTCAGGTGGGAAAAGGAGACCCGGAGAAACGCCGTTAGGGACTATTACTATTATTGCCCCCTGGAACGGAGACATATGCGTACGGTACGGACTACTACCAGTATTGGTGCTGTTGGCGTGCATTAGTGGTATTGATCGGCCGAGTGACGATGTGTGGTGGGCGGTGCATGGGCATGGTGTGGGTGTAGCTAGAGCGATGATGGTGTGCAGATTGCAGATGAGGGCTTTTGTCTGTGGCTCTGGCTCTTGCCACAGGCCATGGTGTGGAGGCGAGTTTTCCGATGATGGTAGTAGACTTCCACGAGTCACCATATCGGGCTGTCGTTTTGTGTCTCATGTTGGAATTCTGTAGTGAAGGGGAACAGTCCTGCCATGGATCGTAGTCAAAGTAAGGTAGCTAGTTGATTGACCTCAAAACGCCGTATCACAGCTATCTACATGAGAAGTAGGAAAAAGCACCACTTTTATACCCATCTATACAAGAAGTCTCTCAAAGGAGTACTTGCCAGCAGCCTTCCGTCGCAGATATCCAATCTCACGGCTACTCCGGGTCTTCACCTCGCCCGTAGACTTCTTCACCTTCGTCTTGCTCACGTCTGTCGTCGGAGCCTTGAGTGACAGCGGAAGCATCTTTCCGCTGGCGTCAATGTCATACCCTTCATCGCCCTCGGGGAGGCCAAACACCATCAGATCGGCCCCGTTGAGTTTCTCATACCGGACGAGCCCGGAGGATGTCTCCTGACTTCCGGCTTGCTTGGCCACATCGCCTGTCTTGCCCTTGGTGGAGGGAGATGTGAAGCTGTTTGTGAAGCGGAGGTATTCGCGGAGGATACCCTTGAGGTATGTAGCTTCCTCGACTCCCGCAAGCGCAGCGGAGATCTCGGACTTCATGTCGGCGATGAGGTCGAGGTCTCGCGTGCTGGCGTCGTCGAGACCTGCCGCGGAGATCCATCCCGAAGGTCCGATGGCGTCGATTGAGGCGTTCAGAAGATTCGTAATGTTGTCAAGAGAAAGTGAGGGCGTAGTCTGTTCGGGAGAGAAGGGGCTGGGTGGGTTTTCGGTAAAGCGCGAGGTATACCCTCCAGTCGCTAGGCAAAGGCGAAGATGATGGACGATGGAGAGCAGTTCAGATCTGGAGAGGGCAGAGCGGAAGGAGCTCACGATCGTGGGGAAGGGTTGGTTGTGAATCTTCTGCAGCGTGGTGTTGAACCCTATGAAGATATCTTGCAAGCTTGCTTCGGCACTCTGCAGAGCAACCTCATTGCCGGTATTATTCGAGGTCTCCTCCTGATACCTCACAGACTTGGTGGCCTCTTCCAGGACCATGGAGTGCGACCGAGCCATGGTCAGCAAGACCTTGAGGGCGTAGGCGAGCTCGTCTGCATTGAGGAGTACCGATCCTTGGAGCACTTCAATGAAGTGATGTAGCGAGCGATCGGAATCAATCACAGCCTGAGTAAATGAACCAGTTGGCAGTGGTGGCAGAATATGCGGCTGCTGAACTCTTCTCAGCGCAATCTCAACGCTGCTTAGGCAAAAGTGTCCGAGCTGAATGAGCCATCTGCAGGTCATCTCCGGCCAAATGCCAATGGTCAAGCAGGAGTCTGACATAGCTGACAGCTTGTCCTTGCTTTTTGCTTCTCTAAGAGAAAAGATTTTGGATAGCAAAAAGAGCACCATTTCTGGGTTCACATAGTGTTGCGCTGCAGGCAAAGCCTTGGGAGCGCCAACTCCGAAGTAATCGAGGACAGCATCATCGAACGAAGCGCTATCCTTGGAGTCGGCGGATTCTTCTATCTTCTTTGTAAACTCCTCCCACTTGCTAACCTGTTCAGCGGACGTAAGCCCCAGCGATGCCATATATTCGGTGCGATTCTTCTTCGAAGATGCATCCGACTGGAACGCGGGTGAGCCAATGCCGCGCCCAATGGCATCAATGAGAAGGCCATCCCTTGGCCGTTTCAGGGACGAATTAAGGGAACTAATCGACGAGCTCAGATCAAATGCAAAAAGTGCGTTCCCCTTGATCGCAACAGCGACACCAAGTTTAGCAAAGTAGCTGACGAACACTGTGCGCGACTTGGAGCCACCAGAAGGGACACTGTCCACTGCGATGCTGCGCTGGATGGATTGATATTGTGTGTCGAACAAAGCGACAATCGATTTGCCAGCGGCAATCACTGACTGGGGCGAGATGCGCATCAGAGAAGAGAAACTCTCATCTTCAAGGATGAAGCGTGTTGTCACGGTCGGTGCATACTGAGAGAGATCAATGTTGACAAAACCCTTCTCGAATGACAGATTCAATCCCGCAGACCCGGGATGAAAGTGCCACTGCAGAGAGCTGCTATCGAATGTCTTATGCTCATCGATGTCGGGCAGAGTTATCGTTTGAAGATGTCTCAGCTTCTGGCTTTCGTCGAGGATCCGTCCTTCCGTGGATGCATTCGATGGAACAGAGAAAATCTGAACTTGAACATCACTCAAAGCGATCTGCTTCGAGCCGGTCGGGTGTGATATAAGCAGCAATACTGAAGGCTCATCTACTCCCGAGTCGGTCAAATCCCCCAGAGACATAGCCAATAGATCTTGTCGTCTTCTGAACAAATATTTCTTCGCATCGTCAAAGTCCACCAGAAAGCAGGAATTGACTTCGTGAGTTGAGCGGAGCTTCGCGATCTCCGTATGGTTCACACTCCACCGCTGAGTCTTAAGGTCGGACGTCAGCCTTCGTACAAGACCATCCTGATGCACAGCCAAGACATCGAATGAGTCCTGTTCGTCATCTTCTGCAGGAGCGGTAGGGACGATGCCGACGAAAACCGTAGGGCTGCTTGAATCGCTCACGGAGAAGGACGCAGATGAAATGACAGGCGCACTCGATCCAGTGCCCCCAATCTCTTCAACAAAAGATTTGATTTGTCGTTCAGGTCGGTCCACAGCCCCGAAAGTTTGTCTCTTCACAACCGACTTTTTCGTGAGCTTTCTGCGCACTGAGCATGGTCGACAGGAAAATGAGGATTGCGGTGGGACGGCATAGGAGGTAACGAGTTTGGGGGTTTGTATCTAATGGCACAGTTAATTAGCTCAACGTTCTAGAATCTTTCATATTTATTTTCTCACGTTGTAGATGTTGACAGCCTCCCCATCGACCGCAACAACGACCTCATATCTTTTTCGCTTCTTCGATTCGGCCAAACTATACACTTCCCCAACCTGTGTTTTACCAGTAGAAGCATGCAAAGGGCGAGGCAATTGAGCCAGCACTGAAGGCGGCTGCAAATCCATGACGGTAAATAAAGACACAAAAATACTGGTGTTGCGCGACCGTTGCCGCTAAGTATTCAAGCATACACAGCTTGATGGACAAATTCATTTTGATATCGCATTCTGAAAAATTTCCGGCGTTACGTTGTCCCGAGTTCCGGAGCTATCCTTCCTTCGGACTAGCGTCTTTGGTATGGTAAATGACGTACGGTGGAAAACGAATGGGCCGCGCGGGCAAAAAAACACGCGCTTCTTCGCGTTGCACTTTGGCGTTGTCGGTGATCGATCCAGGCTTCAATTGATTGTCTCCGTCGTCCAAGTCCAGAACCCCCTCTCAGCCTGATAGTCTTTGCTGTGGAGCAACCAGCATCTCGCTTTGATGTTCTCATCATTCTCTTTCTGTCATCTTTCGTGTTTCGAGTCATTCTCGTCTAACCTTCAAGCGATGAGCATTGATCCGCTTATCGAATGAGCGCACTGCAGCCCATGGCCATGGCACAAGGCGAGCAGCCAGCTATCCACCCGTTTTTCCAAAGACAAAGAGGTTAACGTCTTCCTCCAATGGCTGCATCCAAGTTTACTTATTATCAGCAGACCTCGAAATTCCTAGACGCACCACGGAAGATGTCGTTTCATCCCAGAGTCCCGGCGAAGCTGAAGCCAGGTTACCCGTTCAATCCTCGACACAATCAAACACTTCCCTGACGCGCTCTATACCTACTCCGCAATCTCTAGATTCCATGGCTCTAGAACATGACCCCAATTCAGCACGAAGGAAACGGCGAAAGACTGAGGATGTCAATGAGGGAACGCGCGCGGCTTCCACAGAGGATGAACCACATCAAGGCGATAACACTCTGCTGCTGGATCAGACACTTACTACATTGAATACGCTCAGTGATAAGACCAATTTCAAAACCAATGCCGGAGCCAACAATGTCACTCTCCCGCCTGCTGTTCCAGATGTTGCCAGCAGTGAGGTTTTATCAGAACCGAACTCTGCCTCAGACCTCCCAAACCCTGATAGAGGAATTCCGGATGCAACAAGTCAGTCGTTACAGTCACGTTCCCCGCCACAGAAAACCATGAAACTCACCGCCAATGGGAAACTCCTGAGTTCACCTGTTGCGAAGCAATTGGATGGTACCCCTCAGAAGAAGAGAAGGAGCAAACGTGCCAAAGCAGGGAAACAAGGGTTGGAGCAGGCCGTGAAGAAATTGGTGATCCTGAGATACGCCGGCGAACCCGACAAGACCAAAAATATCGGGCAGCTCATCAATAAGATTATCTCCGGCCAAACAAAGTATATCCCCTCCAGGGCAACCGTTCCACCTGTGCCAGTTGCACAAAAGCTGCAACCTCCAAAACCTACGCACCCGTTCTTCTTGAAGCCTGTTCTGCGCAAGCCAGACCCTTGCGCTGAAACCTTACCTCCGTCAAGTCTCAGCCAAGGAGTACCTGGGGCGACATCAATACCAGAGACAAGGCCTGATGTTACGAGATCTGCTAGCCAGCCGAAGCTTTTTTCCTCATTCAGACCGCGCCCAAAGTCCCCTGAATCGATCCACCCGGTTTGGCCCCCTAAGGGCCTTGGTCACATTCGAGGCATTTCCGGCGACTCAGACAGGCAGGATGAAGATTTGTCATATCCTTTGAATATTGACCAGAAAAAAGCAAAGATGGCTGCGGTTCAGATACTTGATGAGGAAAGTATACTACGTACGTGGACAAATCTGAATAAGGATGGCCCGGCAGCCTTACGTTTACCTCAAAGGCACACGGCAAGCGGAAGGGATCTGCAGCAAGCAATAGTACCTGAGCTTTCCGGATCCGCTTTAGCTGATGGGACGAATTCGATTGTCAGTCATCCTGCTATTTCAAGAGTGTTCTCGTCAATTCCACAATCTTTGACTGCTTTCGATCGAGGCGAATACGATATGAGCTTGTGGACTCAAAAATATGCTCCTGAGTCTGCAGCCCAGGTTCTTCAGATGAGCAAAGAAGCAATGATGCTGCGGGACTGGTTGAAGTATCTTATGATATCCGCTGTGGATACAGGAAAACCTTCAAAGGACCTTGAGAAAGACAATGAGAAGGGTGACGACAAAAAGCGGAAAAAGAAGCGCAAAAAGGCAGACCAGCTTGACGGATTCATTGTCAACAGTAGCGATGATGATTTTGGAATGAGCGAGGTTACTCATTCTGACGATGACGAGTTAGCTGGTGGAGTGACTGTCTCTTCTAAAAAGACGGTCATTAGGTCGGGTGACTCAGACGGTGTTTGGAGATCCGGCGCGGGAAAGCACCGTACGTCCAATGTAATACTCCTCAGTGGTCCTCCAGGATGCGGTAAGACTGCTTCCGTGTACGCAGTGGCCAAAGAGCTTGATTTCGAAGTTTTCGAGATCAATCCTGGTAACCGGCGGAGTGCTAAAGACATCGTGGAGCGTGTCGGTGACATGACACAGAACCATCTTGTGCATAAAGTGACCACTGGTGAGGATACTTCAAACAATCTGTCGTTGGGCGTCGGCCTGGATGCTCCAGCAACGGACGAAAGCAGACAAAACAAGCTCATGGGATTTTTCAAGCCTGCTGTTGGGAAGAAACCCAAGAACGACAAGGAAGCCGGTCAAAAAGATCCGCAGCAGGAGGGCATTTCAAAACGAGCAAGGAGTCAGAAGCAGTCCCTCATTCTTCTAGAAGAAGCGGATATCCTCTTCGAGGAGGACAAGCAGTTTTGGTCCGGGGTTATGGCCCTCGTCAGCCAGTCCAAGCGTCCCATCATCATCACTTGCAACGACGAAAACCTCATCCCTCTTGAAGAAATATCCTTTCATGCAATCTTACGGTATAAGCCGCCACCACAGCGACCTGCTGTGGACTATCTTCTCGTCCTCGCAGCAAACGAGGGTCATATGCTCAAGAGGGAAGCTGTCGACGACCTGTACCTGGCTACAGGGAGGGATCTTCGGAGAACGATCATGGATTTGAATTTTTGGTGTCAGATGGCCATCGGAAGCGAAAAATCGGGGTTGGACTGGATAGTAGATCGATGGCCGAAAAGCGCAGACATCGATCAGGATAGTGACCCATTGCGGGTCGTCAGTCTGAATACATATGAACCGTCTATGGGCTGGTTCAGTCGCGATATGCTGTTGGACAACACACTTGACAGCCGCATTGAGTCAACACACGAATTATTGTGCTGGTGGCAAGTTAGCTTGCAAGAAGCAGAGGAAATGGCGGACTCAAGCTCTGATATTGTGGCCTCGGCGCGGACAACCAATTTTGACGCCACAAACCTCGAACGTCTTCAAAGGTTGGAGCTTCAGTCCGATTATGCCGATCTGCGGAGCGTTCTGGACGTACTTTGCGCTCGATGCTCTCTCGACCAAAAGCTGGTACGTTCCGCTCCCCTGCAAGAAATATACAAAACTAATCTCCAATTTTCATAGGACTCGATTGACATCACAATACCTGCTATGTCTGAGAAGCAAAGAACGAACTATATCGAAGGGTATCCAGTGCTGCAAGCAGATCTCGCCCCCGATTACTCATCTCTTCAGGCAAGCATTGGAAGTACATTCGAGGTCTTTATGGGTCAAACTTTCCGAGACGAGCATCAAAAAGATACTGAAGCTTCTCATGCACGGAACATCATGGAGAAAGTTGTCGCACCGCGACGTTCTGACACATCCAAAGCGACTTTCCTAACAGCGTTTGAGCCTCTCAGGCGAGCCGATCATCTCTTCCCTCCCCCTCCAGGCCGGCTAGCCGCCTCGGTTGAAAATAGGCTTGGACCGCTCTCTGAGGACCTAGCACCGTACATCCGTGCTATAATGGCGTTTGACCTTCGTCTAGAACATTACCGACTACAGCTGAGCGGTCTCCTCTCCGAAGATGCAGATGGAAAGAAGAGAATGCGAAAGACAAGGGCAAGCCGAGCGGCACTAGAAGGGGGCAGCAAGGCAGAAACACGAAAAGAACGATGGCTTCCGCCTGGTACAAACCCAGCGTTGATCCTAGCTACAGGGAATAAGGAGTGGCAGGACCTCTTGGTCCGAACCGGGTATTTTACAGTGGCCTCGATGAGAGAGTCCAGCAAGGAATGCAGCGATCTTGCGTCAGAGAGCTCAGGTGATGGCGGGATCTAGGAGGAATGTATTCCATCGAACATGACGTATATTAGATAGATATATATATGTGAACTACAAAGATACCTAGGAGTTATGCTGTGTCTATAAATGTATCATTGTTGACAATGAAGGCTTTCTGTCGATAGTAGGTGATACTATCCCCATATGTGTACCAGCATTGTTTATCATCAGACTGGAATAACTAGGCTAGTGCGCGCTTTGCGGTGGATCCACCAAACAACATCACACCAGCGGGCCCCAGGCCTCATTCAGCTTCATGCTCTCTACGAAGTACCCTTATGACAACAGGAGAAGCAGAGCTTAGCTGGCACTAGGCTGGTTGTTGAACCTCGTCATTTATCTCAATCCTATTCTTGGGGTTGTCCATTTACTTGCAGACGGCGATTGCCTGTGGCCCTTAGTGTTGTCCGCCACATCTGTCTCCCAGCCTCCGACCGAACTCCGCTCCCCAAACCTGGAACAGGAATCATCGCCAACGGATCCGTGACGCATCGCGCACTCGAGATTGTCCATAATGTCCTTATTTGGGACGTCGCCAGAAGATCCCTCTGTGGGTGATACAGTCCATCAGAGGTCCAGGTCTTCGCTTTTCGCGGATGAGCCATCGTTCGGTGGAGCTGGAGCTGGAAGCTCCGCCAACCTAGGCTCGTCCTCCCTCTTCGCCGATGACGACGGTTTCCAGGCGAGCTCGCCCTGGAATAGCAACGCAAACAAACGGGCGGCCAGACACGAACTCGTGAAGACTTTGCTGCCGGACGCGGATGTTCCCGAGAGCTACATTGACGCATATGACCTTGTGCTTAATGAAGGGGATCGTGTCGGGGGCGTTGTGGGCTTGACCTCTGTGCGGGAGATCCTGTCGAGCAGCGGGCTCAGCGCCAGCGACCAGGCCAAGATCTTCAACCTCGTTGTTTCAGGTGATGGCGATAGCGCGAATGGGCTTGGTCGAGGCCAGTTCAACGTCCTCTTAGCGCTGATTGGCCTTGCGCAGGAAGGGGAGGATATTACATTTGATGCGGTGGATGATCGACGCAAGAGTATAACGCCTTTACCATTATAGGCTTGTCTGAAAATCTGCTAATGCCCTTATAGAGCTTCCGCTACCGAGAAGTTCCTACCTTGACGGACTGCGCGACAGGCAACAACCTTCTGCACCTTCTCATCCCGAAGAACGGCCCACCACTCCTCCCCCTCCTCCCCCGGCCACGAATGATCCGCCTTCCGCGCGCTCGCGACAGTCCAGAGAATCTTTGGGTGGCTTGGAGGCTGATCCGTGGGGTAGCCCCCAATTACACCGTGGCCATAACCATGCGCAAACTGAACCCAGGCCCCCAGTCCTCAACGGCTTCGGGAGTGTGCGGTCGGCGACCAATGCCTGGTCCAGCAGGCCTGGCGAGGATGAGACACAACGCGACGTACCGAGCGGGGGCCGTCCGAACGGGCGGACAGACGGTGCGCCCTCCACCAGCTCCGGGTCTGGATGGGGGGAGAGTTATGGCAATGCAACTACTGGTGATGGCTTTGGCGGACCGGTCCGAGCTGGACTTGGAAATCTCGGTGTTCCCAGTAGTGGGCAGGAAGAGTCCAATGCCCAGGGGCGATCGGGCATCAGCATCGCTACGAATTCACAAGTGGAGGAGGCTGTGATAGTCAACCTGCTGCCTGAAAAGGAGGGCATGTTTATGTTTCAGCATCGCAACTACGAAGTGAAATCGGCGAGAAGAGGTAGCACAGTGATTCGACGATACAGTGACTTTGTCTGGTTGTTAGATTGTCTGCAGAAACGATACCCATTCCGACAACTTCCTTTACTTCCACCCAAGAGAATTGCAGGTACGTCAGAGCACAGGCTTGCTACAAGCTCTCCTCCATGCTTACTCACTTCTTTCCGTCGTTTGAAGTCAATGGCACTCACCTTTCAGCGGATTCAAACTCGTTCCTTGAGAAGCGGCGCCGTGGCCTCGTGCGGTTCACCAACGCACTCGTTCGTCACCCTGTTCTAAGCCAGGAGCAACTCGTGGTCATGTTCTTAACGGTTCCTACGGTGTGTAGATCTTCCTGTATCGATGGCATACGAGAAACTGACGTGCAGCTAGGAACTCTCGGTCTGGCGCAAACAAGCCACGATCTCGGTACAAGACGAATTCACGGGCCGAGTCCTCCCTCCTGATCTCGAGGACTCATTACCGGCTAATTTGACGGATATTTTTGAGACAGTTCGTAGCGGCGTGAAGCGCTCCGCTGAAATCTACATCAACTTGTGCACACTGCTCGAGCGATTAGCCAAACGTAACGAAGGACTTGCCGCTGACCACCTGCGGTTCTCGCTCGCATTGCAGTCACTCACAGAAGTGACTAAGGATACATATGCTGTAGATACCAACGATGTTCCTATACTCAATGAGGGCATCATGGCTACGGCCAGGCACCTCTCCAACAGCCAGAGTCTGTTGGAGGACGAAGCCCGGGCATGGGAAAATGGTGTACTGGAGGACTTGAAGTTTCAGCGGGATTGCCTTGTCAGTGTGAGAGAGATGTTCGACCGACGGGACCGATACGCACGAAACAACATACCTCAACTGGAGCGACGGATTGAGAGCAACGAGCGAAAGCTGCAGGAATTGCGGTCGCGCCCTCAAGGGGCGGTGAAACCTGGGGAAATTGAGAAGGTCGAAGAGTCGATATTCAAGGTATGAACGTCTTTTTTTTTACTTTTTTTCTTTTCTTTTTCTCTCCTTTTCGCTCTAGATCTCATGTTTGCTTTTTCCTTTCCGATGCCATGGTTTCTTCTAACACAATGCTTTGCTGGCACTGCAGGACAAGGAATCAATTGTGCAGCAACACGCGAGAGGAGTCTTCATCAAAGAGTGCATCCGAGATGAGCTGGTACATTTCCAGCGCAGTCAGTATCACATCAGCCGACTTCATCAAGATTGGAGCCAGGAGCGAGTGAAATACTCTGAGCTGCAGGCCGACAATTGGCGGTCATTGAGTGATCAGGTGGAAGGAATGCCTTTGGGCGAGTGATGCGAGAGTTGTTGTTTTTTTCTTTCCCCCAACTGTGTCTACCCAGCATGTCTATGTTTATTTTGCTGTTGCTCAGCCTGTCGCTATTTGGATAGTTGATTTCTGTTTCAGTATGCTTGATCGAGGGACCTTGCTCATTCTGGACTGATGACTGTGCGATCATTTTGAGTACGGTATCTGGTAAGGTATTTTAGTGGTTTGCCTGCCATTATTGATGTGTGTGATATGTCCTCTGTACGCGTCACAAGGCAATTTGGTTCCGACCGAGCTGCCACCATTGCCCAGTTCCTCTCTGGCTTTGTACCCTGCGCTCAGATGCTGTACTGGCTTAGTGCTCTGGTAGTGGAGAATAGGAACGCCCGGCCAGGATCAATACAAACTACCCTATGAGAACCAAATTCAACAATCAGTATCTCCAATGGGATTACAGCTTCTGTCCCTAGCAGACCCATCCGTACACCAATCTAACCGCATTTCCCGCCGGGCACCCATGAGTGGAGAATGACTGTAGCCAATGATACTGAAGGGCCTGGGCAGCCTTGCAAGGCTGGTGCAATTGATTTGATGTTCTGAATCTGAGACGAAAATTCTAGAGTGGCTGGGTTCTTCTGCACTAGATACAGTATCCATAGGTTCTCCAGAGTTGAAAGCGTCTCAGATATTGCCTTGTTTGCAATTGGAAATAATACATCCGGCATCCGGCGGCCCACGTTATCCCTGGGAATGTTGTACTACCTAACACTCCACCCCTAAATAGATCCCATGTGGCTCAGCGACACAAGGTAGGTAGGCACATGGTACGTAGTAGACATTGCAGGTGTCATTGTCATTGTAACTCAGTCTGAGTCTGATACGATCCTTCCAGCAATACTTTTAATTCTTTCTATCTATAAGACAATGTAGATTATTATGATTATAATTGTCTTATCAAGACCAAGCCTGACTAATCCGCCAAGGACAGAAATTGTTCGTTCCGCTTTGGGGCTGGTGGGGCGACGAGAACGTGAATGACGAATCGCCGCATCCCCGCTGGGTCCTCAGGCAGTAAGGCTGCACCAGTGCCGCCTCCGTCATCGTCCTCAGCTTTAGCCTTTGATTGCGCTTTTTTCCCATTTCTTCGGCAAACTCGCTACAAACGGAGGAGAAGGGGAAAAAAGAAATCATCTGGCCTGCCGCAGCCAGACTCATGTTTTGACATTGACTCGTCGTCCCCAGACCAAAGCAAACAGTGAGCACTGGTCGTTATGAAATTCCCGGTTGTGGTCTTGGGTTCCGTCCTTGTCGTCTTGGCTCTGGGTCCTTGAATTTGCCCGCTTCCTGGTGAGTTGCGTCTGCCCAGAGTCTTGTCTCTCCTCCATTTTCTGTCTCTTGTCCTCTCTTGTCTCTTTCTTGTTGTCGCTTGTGCGTGCTTGGGTCTGTTGTCCTGCCCTTTTCCACCTGGTTTTCTTGTTGTTTTCTTTCTGTTCTCGGGTGAGTAAGACGATTAGCGTGCTTTCCAGGTTATGAATTTCCCAATCTGGTAATCCCTGCTTCTCTTCTCTTATTCCTGTTACTGGCACTTGGCCGAGGAGTTTTCGGATTTTTGGCCGGCGCTCCTTGCATTTTCCTGTTGACTCCGTTTCCTCTCCGTTCACCTGTTTATCTTGTCCTGGTTGCTCAACCGCCTGCTGTCGCAGAACCAAAAGCTGACGAGAAACTGCAAATAGGCACAGGAAAAGACCTCGTTCGACCGTTTTAGTTGTTCGTTATCCCCGAACTTCCTTCCTGTCATTCCTCTCGGAAAGGTATGCGGAGAAACGGGATTAAGCAATCCTGGTGCGGCGTTTATATCTGTAATTGCACGTGCAATCAGTTGGAGAACGTGGAGATATCACTACCCGCGTAGGGATCAGAAAAAGCAACTAGACTTACGCAGGGGAAGCGCCGAGTAATTATGGCGTGGGATCATTTGGACATCGATAAGCCTCACCTGGCGTACATGATCCTTGGTGGCTTCACCGGGCTGTTCATGCTTTGCTCCCTCTTCGTTAAGGAGAAACTGTACATTGGTGAAGCAACTGTGGCCACGCTGTGTGGTATCATCTTTGGCCCTCATGCCGCCGATCTGTTCAACCCCGCGGAATGGGGCAATGTCGACAAAATTACCCTCGAATGTTCGCGCATCGTCCTCGTCGTCCAGTGTTTCGCCGTCGGTGTCGAGTTGCCCAAGGCGTACATGGAACGTCATTGGAAATCTGTCTTTCTCTTGCTCGTTCCCGTGATGACTTGGGGCTGGTTGGTCACTAGCCTGTTCATTTGGTGGATGGTGCCTCCTCTCAACTGGCTGGAAAGTCTCGTATGCGCTGCCTGCGTGACAGCTACCGACCCCGTCTTGGCCTCTTCGGTTGTCGGTAAGGGTAAATTCGCCAAGCGGGTCCCCAAACATCTGCGAGATCTTTTGTCCGCCGAGTCCGGCTGCAACGACGGCATGGCCTTCCCGTTCATCTATCTCGCGTTCTATATCCTGCGCTATCGTCCCGATGCAGGAAAGGTGTCGCTCAATTGGTTCTGTGTGACCATTCTCTATGAGTGTATCTTTGGCGCAATCTATGGTTTCACTATCGGATATATTGCTCGCCATGCCATCAAGTTCGCCGAGCGTAAGCAGTTGATCGATCGCGAGAGCTTCCTGGTCTTCTATTTCGTTTTGGCCGTGTTCTGTGCCGGCTCTGGAAGTTTTCTGGGCATGGATGATCTTCTGATAGGCTTTGCTTGCGGCGTTGGCTTCAGCAACGATGGCTGGTTCACTGAAAAGACCGAAGAGTCTCACGTATCCAACGTCATTGACTTGCTTCTCAATCTGGCGTACTTTGTCTATTTCGGGTCTATTATCCCCTGGGAGGACTACAACAACCCGGATATCGGCCTCGTGCCCTGGAGGCTCGTCGTTATCGCGATTCTGGTCATCTTCTTCCGCCGGATTCCGATCATGATGATATTGAAACCAATCATACCGGACGTGAAAACATGGCGCGAGGCTCTTTTCGCCGGCCATTTCGGACCCATCGGTGTCGGTGCCATCTTCGCTGCAATTCTAACCAGGGCTGAACTCGAAACTGATAGCACTCAGCCGTTGGCTGAGTCGCAACTGCCCAAACCCGGGTCCCCCGACTACTATATTGTGCAGCTGATCTGGCCTATCACCACCTTTATGGTCATCTCATCCATTTTGGTGCACGGCTCGTCGATTGCCGTCTTTACCCTTGGAAAGCGTATTAATACCTTGACCATCACGCTGTCGTACACGACGGCCAATGAAGAGGGTCCTTCTTGGATGAACCGGCTGCCTCGCGTACAGTCGTTGGCCAAAGGGTCAATGTCATTCCGCAAGACCGACGCAGACGAATTGGGTGATTCGTCCACTGAGCCGGAATTCCCTCCTGGAACTCTTCCGCCTATTGGCGTTCCTGGTAACTTTTTGCGACGAGTTCGTGAGGAAGAATCGGAGACACCAACCGGTCGACCTCCTAGTCGCAAACCTCGAAGACGTCGTAGGCGGGATGATGGAGCTGGAGGTCCGATCAGCCAGTCCGCCATTATGCCTCAAAGGTCGGCCGAGGCTGGTGAGGAGACTGAGAAATCAAAGGAGGAAGCCGAGGAGCGGGAGAAGATTGAACGGGGAGGATCTCCACCGAGCCATGAGCGTGATCGGTTTGGCCGAGAACCTGTCTTAGAGGTGTACCTGGAAGGCCATATGATGGTCATCGAAGACGAAGAAGGCAATGTCCTGAAGACAGAAGACATTAGTCATAAATCACCCGAGGAACGGCAGCAGCACATTGAAGAACAAAAGATGCGGTTGCAGAAGGATAAGTCGGGCGAACTGTCCAAATCCCGAAGCCAGCCACATGAGAAGAACGAAGGAGAAGAAATCCAACATGCAGTGGAAGCTGCCGCCGGGCCCCCGTTAGGAAAAGCTCGCAAGCAGTTCGGCAAATGGGTCGGTTGGGGCAAAGGCCGCGGCGAGCAAGCGGAAAGCAAGGAGGCAAAGAAAGCTGCGGTGAAGAAATCGACCGAAGAATCTGGCAAGCAGGCCAAGGGCAAAGCTCGGTCGGCTCACGCATATCAATTCGGCAACACCATTATTGTCGAAGATGAGGACGGCGAAGTCATTAAGAAGTACTCGATTCCTGCCACTGGCAAGCCCGAAACTGGAGCCCCTGGCATTCGCGGCTTGGGACGAATGGGGACCTGGTTTGGCAGAGATGGCGAGGCGGAGACCTCGCAAGCTGCACAGAGCAGAAAGGCGGCCGAGGACGAGTGGCTAGCGGATGATGGACTGCGGTTCACCCTCGCCAACGACGACGATGTTGGCAAGCGAGGAGTCGGCCACAAGGGTCGCCGCATGACGAAACACGAGTTCGCCGAGCAGATAAAGAATCTGGACCCTAAGGCTCGTCGCCAGTTGGTCGAGGAGACTGACGTTCCCGAGCGTGTGAAGAATGTGGCTCGGGACGAGGCCGAGCGGCGAGAATCTCTCCCAGCACAACCTGTTGAAGTGTCGGTATCGCCTGGGACCCAGGTAGAATCTCGTGGTATCGACCAGTTCGAGTCTGACAGTGAGACCACCGAAGACGAAGCGGAACAGGACATTCCCGGGACCGACGTCGCTGCTTCGCTGGCCAGGGTGACCCGTGGCTCGGCTGCACAAGAGCGACGCAGTCACCTGGAGCCGTCCGACCCGCCTTCCAGGCCTCGTCCGCGTTCGAGAAGAGATTCTGAAGACGATGGTACCGCGCGTATCCCACCAGCTCGCCTCCGAGAAGCAGCCGGTCTTGCGCGTCCCCCGCAGGAAGCTGACTTGGACGACACAGGTGAAACACCTGCAGAGCGTCGTCGTCGTCTGGCGGCCCTGGGAGAATTGCACAGCGACTCGGACTCTGATGACCCGGGGGCCGCAGTCGAAGACACAGACAGCGAAGACAATGGTGAATTCCGCCAAGTGCGAGGAAGAGTTCAGTTCGCGGATGGTTCTCGGGCTTCTCCGCGAAGAGACGATGCTGGAGTTGTAAGCGGACTTCCATCCGGGTCGCCGGATCAACTCTCGGGTCGTAGCGGACACCGCACACGCATTTCATGGGGAGGAGAGAAGGGTCGCGAGAGTTGAAGTAATGCTGAAAGAAGAGTAGAAAGCGAGCGCAAGCAAGGCGACAGCCCTTGCGGTGTACAAAGCCGAGGAACAGGATCTAGAACCTTGTCTGTTATTAACTCATTTTTCGACTCAGCATTGGCGCCGAGACGTTTGTTCATACGCCTTTCTCGGTTGCTGTATATAGAGGCGTACTGGACGTTGTGTAATGTTTGATTGATTCCCCTTTCCTGTTTTGTCTGGTCTGGTGCATCGACTATTGAGTGGCTGAATATAGTCTTCTTAGCTTGCGTCTACTTTCAATAATACTTGCCTGCACAATACCAATAGATGTACCATTTGGTCGTAATTATATAAGCCCACTTGCCTGATTGTCTTTGGTTGCTTTTGTCTTTCTCCATTGTTTGAACTCGGACACGTTGGCGTACAAAATCCAGGACTCCTTGCATGACACAACATATTACCACAAGCTCGGCGTACTTGGTAGCTTTCCCTCGTGCCCTTTTTATCTTCAATATTAAATCCTAGCGTCCTATTGCAACTAGTCTTGCTTTTGTCTTTAGTCAGCCTTTGCTACTGTGTAGACAATGATCATTTTTCGACAATTGCCATAATCTGAAGGAGAAGTCATAATCTAACTTTAACGAGGCTAATCAGACTGATGAATACGGGACAACTATCAATAGGCCTTTCAACGATTGAAGCACTGGACTATGGTGTCAATGCACCTCCACAGGACGTCTAGACCGGCTATCGTTGTCCTTGGTTTCCTTCCTCAGGCGAGCGCGCTATTACCACATGAAGAGTATCCCATTATGTATTCTTCTACTTTGCGGACTGCCAAGAGGTGACTTCTCGATGCAATCGAGCCCCGACTACCCGCAGCAGGGGCAAAGGCCACCAAAAGAGACGAAGCCAGTTCCATAGAGCCATCTCTTGCATCAGGCGAGCCTACCTATCTCCCGCTTTGAGCATAAAAGCTTGACCCGAGTCGCGGAATGGCCGATATCCATCCAGTATATCGCCCCTATCATTACATTGTCACTGACGCTCCTCATCAAACACAGCTCATAGACTACCTAGGCCCTAGGAAACACCACACACAAGGCACTGACCCTCCCATGTTCCGAGATGCGGAATCTACACATTTCATTTATTCGGAAGTAATCCTGGGCCTCCCAGTCCATCTCCAAGACCTTCCCCTCAACATCCACTACGCTGATTACCGGATTCCCAGCCCGCGACAGAGGAAGAAGTAACAGATCATGCTGTTTCCCAATCGTCGATTCTCCGGGAAGCAAAACGATAATGTATGCATCGCGATGAGGACGCTCGGGTAAGCCAGTCGCCTGGTAACCCTGTCAGATGCCCCGCTCGTTACTAAGGAGGGTAGGGTATGCTACCGTGTGGTAATCAGCAACCAGCTCGCTCACTAATGACCAGCAGACAGGAGGTACGTCGAAGAGGACCGCCGAGAGCAGAGTCTGGCGGATCCCCATCATGCTTGAGATAGCATCCTGTGCCGTCTGAGCGTGGGTTTTTAGGCTTTCGGGCAGGCCTCGTCGTGTAAGACCGCGCAGGCCGCTGCTTTCCATGATGCGGGTATAATGGTCTGTATTGATAGGGTTTGGAGTGATGCTGTCGCGACTTGGTGCGGACATGTTGTGTTTAGTACTTTGTACACTTCTCTACGTCATAGGTACCGCATGTCACATGGTGAGGGCTGACTCCTGGCAGACGGTGACAATCACCCACAAACTGGTTGCTGGACTTGATATGTGGTAAAAGTTAGCAAGAAATTGGACTTTATATATAGAGTCTGTTGCACAATCAGTGCATATGATGATGGGGCGTGGAAAACAGGGCTTCTTCTCTGCTCAACTATACTCAAGCTAGTATTATCGATATAATTTTCGTTTACTATTATCTTTCTTTTCTTCTATTATTTGATTTCTGATCTATATCTTACTATTTTCCTTCTATCACATATCAAGTCCAGCAACCATTTTGTGGGTGATTCCTTTGGATAATCCCCTCCACATACTCCTATGTATAAAACTTATTATTACCCTATTGTCTGTAATTAATCTTAAAAAATAATGGAACAAAATACATAGTACCAATTATTAAGGGATATTCCTTTTATTCAATCAGAACCTAGGATGTAACCCACTGAAGCTGCCAGCTGAGTAAGTGTCCTTTTTGTGAGCTGAAGAGTACATATTCTGGACGGCTGAAACCCCCCAAGGTGCTTCTAATGTTTCTAGGGAGCAGCCTTCCTGATTGAAAGCATTGCGATTCAATTTAGACATCTGACTGAATTCCTTTGCTCACTTCAGCAGAAGGGACTCAATTCATGAACTCACCCGGTTCCTCCTCTCGTGGTTATATGCGACGGGCTAACGTCCGCGGTCGAGATGACCCATGATTCTCCAGCGAACAGCAGATCTATCTCCTGCACCAACATACACCGGCAACTGGCAACTGGCATGTCTGCTGAAAGACATCTAAGAAGAGCAAATGCGAGTCAAAATTAATACAGAGCCTCGCTTTCTGCTGTATGCTACATTCCACCCGCAATGCTGTCAATCTGTCCAACACGTTCACTACCCGAGCGGCAAACAGCCGTCATGGCCCAGGGGCCAGGAAAACTCGCAATTCAGCAGGACAAACCCATCCACCAACTATCCCCCGACACAGTCATCGTAAAGACAGCCGCGGTTGCCATCAACCCCGTCGACGCGAAGATGCTCGGCTACAGCCCAGCTGCCGGCGCCATCCTCGGCCACGACTTCGCCGGCACGGTCGTCGCCCTCGGCGGCAGGGTGGCAGGCATGGTCCACGGCATGAATAAGCTGCGAAGGGAACGTAGGCCCGCACGCGGATTTTCTGCTCAAGGTTCCCTAGCATATGAGTCTCGAGGAGGCCGCGTCGCTGGGGACCAAACTCGCCACCGCTACGCTGGCTCTCTTCAGGAACTGTGCGTGCCTGCATCCCTAGAGCAGCTGCATGATCGTCCTTCTACCATGCCCAATGACAAGGACAATGTCAATGAGAATCCCCCCGAAGCGAAAGGAAAGGGAGTTCGTCCTAGTGGCAGGCGGCAGCACGGCAACCGGCATACGCGCCCTCCGGCTTGGGCGATCCAGATTCTCCCTCTGCGTGGAGTAGTCTTTCCCTGCCATTGATCAGACATTATCTCCAGTACGGCTATCCTCTCAGCTATGGCTCCTACCGTCCAACCTGGGAAAGAAGACAAGTATCTTTAGACTGCCCTCCATATTTCTCTCTACTGGTTATATATTAAGTCGTAGTGAGCAAAATACACGTGGAGATTACAAGTTCTTGTCTTTAGATCAATCTCTAGCTGGGTTTATCAATATTAGTGCGGATATTGAATCAGTATTGTCATATAGGAGGGTATCAAATACTTAGTATGGATGCTAGAATTGATACCATCATATAGGAGGATACCGAGTACTTAGTACCTATGGTACTATAGAGTATGGATACTAGAATTAAACTCTGGACTCCGTACCTGACCGGTGGGCACTCCCGCTTATCAGCAACCAAAGGTTCAGTTCGATACGCGGAAGGGTCAGACAGGAGGCATATCTAGGAATAGACAGATAAAAATTGTCTCTATATGAGATTTGAACGGCAGCGTTCAGTCCGTGGCCTCTCAACGAGCCTTCGAAAAATTATGAAAATTTGACATCTCTGAGACAGACAGTGACAGACAGGAATATTATCTGTGTCCCTGTCTATCTCACAATCCATGTGGTTTATCAATATGTAACTTTGACAAGTTCAATACTACCTACGTGGAGCCGTTGGCAGCTGTAACGCGCAGGAGTCTCATATCCTTGGTTCGCTGAATCGCAATGTATTTAATTTATAAACTAGTACTAATGCATAGTACAAAACATTCAGTAGTGATCATGTAACTGTTTAGTAGTATTTGCCCTTACTCTTCCTCGTAAGTCGTCGCAAGCAGCTGCGCCGCCCCACACAGGATGGGATGGAAGGGAGATTAAGCTTAGCGGGACGGTGGAGATCATCAACCTTAATCAGGGGATGACTCCGACAGGCTGGGTTCACGCCGTGAACATCCGACCTTGTCCTGGTCGACCTGAACTCAATGCGCATGAATAATGATAGCAGATGAGGCAAATTGTACGCAAACTGCACTCTGTAAGCCCTTGGTTGGTGGCAATGTAGTTATTTACTAGGTATGTGGTGTAAAACAAGTTAATGATAGGGCAATGCGGTTCCCAATCGACCTTGTTACCCTGGCCAAATTATCAAGGCTTCAGACACATTGGTCCAGTTATCTATCCATATGCGACCGTAACTTGGTCGTCTAGTAAGCCGTTGGGATGCATTGACACTATATCATCTACTGGACGCTAATAATACTAAATGTATGAAAGCTGGAACTCGCTTCTAATGGCTGTGAGCTTATGTAGCAGAAGCCAAGGTTAAGGTCACTGGAGATATTATCATCACCGACGGAGGCTATCTTGTGATCGTCATCATGGTCCGGGGAGGACATATAACGCAGATCCACTGTACTTCTGTCCGTGGTAGTATGTGTGACGACGCAGCTGGGTCCTAGCGCTCTTTCCAATCAGGAGTAACAGGATGAAACCGACGCAGTGGGTCAAGTCTATCAGTACGGCACTGTGGCTGGAATCCAAGAAGTAAGAATGCCACGAATACTAAGTCTGACAAGCACAACAGTAGCTATTGGGGAGAAACCCCAGAAGTTGGATAAGCAATCTAATTGGTCCTGAATAGGAACCGTACTTCTTACTCTACGTGTGTCAACCAGAATATGCACTATTTTCCCTACTATGCTAGAATGGAAGTCTAGACACCTTTTTTGCTTGGTAGTTTGATGGTTGACAATAAGCTATAATGAATGGACTTGTCTGAGCTTCATCTTCATAAAAAGGTTACCTGACCGCAGCGCCGCATTGAGGGTGCAGGGCCTTCGCTGGGGGGGACTATATTCTCCCTCCTAGATAGCAGCCATAAATGTCACCTGCGCAGTTGTACACTTGTACTACTACTACCAGGCATGTCATCTAGTAAGGTGGTGCGTGTAGCTGGTCTAGTAGTGTGAAGGCAAGTAATATTCAGTCCGCCGTAGTGGTTATTCCCCACCAACACCAGTGGTCTTTAACTATTCTACTCCGTTCTATGTGAATATAAAATAAGAACTGAGGCGTTCCAAAGCAAATGGAGCAAGTGATAAGCAAGGGTAAAACTTCCAATCAGGAATCAGAATTTTAATGTTCCAATATTGGCCTAGCGCCCAACTTGACAAGGGTGTACGATCACGGTTACACCCCCAGATCGCCTGCCTCGCCAATATTCTCTTCTCGCACCCAGTGGCCTCCCCCAATCGACCGGTAACGATGCTTGAAGAGGCCTCTCCACTACTTGGTGGACAGCAGAAAGCGGCGTCGAGGTGGTCATCAATCTACTGGCTGTCTACTGTCGTCTTCTGCCTGTCCGCTGCGGGGTCCATTCTCAATGTACCTCTAACGCAACTCATCGAAGAAAACATCTGCAGCCGATATGTTCAGCAAGGCGCTCCGATTGAGCGGCACTGCAAGACTGACGAGATTCAGTCAAGGTTGGCTTATCTCAATGGCAACCTCTCCCTCGTGGAGGCCGTTGTCGGTACATATAAAGCCCTTATTATCGACATTTGCGTGAAGGTTTCGGAGCTGACTCGTTGCTGAGGACTTTTTGTTGCATTTCCATTTGGTGTCCTGGCCGACAGGTGAGAGCGATTTCTTCGAATATGGTTGTAAGGGACTTGGAAGAACTCACTTCTCCACAGAGTTGGTCGAAAACCGGTCATTTTTCTATCGGTGATTGGAACCTCACTTGCCCTGGCCTGGGAATTAGTTGTTATTGCGTTTCCAAAGATAGTTCAGGTTCAGGCAATCCTGGCTGGTCCGTTGTTTACGGTAGTTGGGGGTGGAAACACAGTGCTCCTCGCTAATCTGTACTCGATCGCGTCGGATTTGGTGGCTCAATCAGACAGGTACCCTCTGATGGACACTGAACTGAGTTCACTGAATTATGAGATAACTAACACATAGATAAGAGCTTCCGCCTTCTTCCTGATGGCATTCTCCAGCCTAGTGGGTGCCTGTCTTGGCCCAGCGCTTTCCTCCGAGCTCATTGAAACTTTTTCTCCTTGGATTGCGGCCTTAGCCAGTTTCTTCGTCAACTTGATCTCTTTGATTCCGCTGTTCTTCGTACCCGAAACTCTGTCTATATCGATACCGGACTCTAACACCCCCGATGATAATTTCGATCCGGAAGAATCACAGCCCGACACTCTCAAGTTCCACTTATCTCAGTCCCTTCAACTCCTCATCGCTTCCCTCGAATCGCTCAAGTCTTATTCTATGGCCCTCGTCTTGTCCACATTTCTCACGATCGTGCCCGGGATCCTGGGCACTTCTCAGTTCATGGCCCAGTACATAAGCAAGCGCTTCGACTGGCCACTCGCCGAAACGGGCTACCTACTGACGCTCCGTGGGGTCATTCACATGGCCGTCCTGCTCTTTATACTACCGCTCCTCTCCAAGCTGCTTTTGCGATATCGCAATCCAGCCGTCAAGGATTTGATACTCGCACGTGCATCGGTTGTATTCGCCGCTGTCGGGGCGCTTTGCATGGCGGCGCCGCAGATATGGGTGGTAATGGCTGGGCTAGCGGTGCATAGTTTAGGGTCGGGTCTGGCCCCGCTGTGTCGCTCACTTGCAACTACCTATGTGGCACCACAGGACACGTCTAAACTAAACACGGTAATTGGCATAGCTGAAACAACAGGATCGCTATTCGCAGGGCCTGCCCTTGCCTGGTTGTTTGAGACCGGGATGAGGCTCGGAGGTATGTCACTTGGGTTGCCCTATTTTGGTCTGGCAGGGTCCTTCGTCTTGTGCCTAATAGGCCTATTGTTTGTTCGGACCCCTCCCCTGGAAGAGGTGAGGGACAGTGACTAGTTTACGAAAAGTCCGCATAACGCGCAGGAGTTCAATTTCAGAGAAATTCGTAATTTCATTTCAATGTCCATGATGGTCCCCATGACTCAACCCATCTGACCCCTGTAGACTCCCCGGCATCTTCAGTGAAGGGTCCTTGGCATGTTCCACCCCAGTACCTTTCCCCTTCAATGCTTTTGAAGTCCTCTTCAAAGACCATTGCAGTAATGCCTCAAAGTCACGACACGTATGCGTCGTGCGAAAATCGGGACCAAATGTATGAGCGCTTTGGTACCAGGTGAGTGGGACTGGGGTTATGTCGGAGTTGCACATGACGGCTTGCCGAATGTAGTCGAGACAGTGTTCTAAAATAATCAATTATTCAGGGTTCAAGTACGCACGGGATGCTCACGCTTACCAACATGCAGCATTTCGGTAGATGCTGACTGCTCGGGTTGATAGTATTCGGGGTATAAGGCTTTCCGGATCTTGTTCTGCATTGGAATCAAGAAGTTAACCTTTTGTTAGGGTATCCCGTTGGCAGAATCGATCGCACCAGGCAATGCATTTGATGAATCACATCAAGGCCCGTAAGCCAGTAACCGTCGAACAGCAGGGTTTTATCCCTCACTGTATCGGATTCTGACCCCTCGAGAAGGACAATCGATCCTTACAGTTGAGCAGGTCAGATATGGGTGAGATGAGATAATTCAACTGAATTCTTACCTGATTCCACTCGGTCCCAGAGAGCGTCCATCTCGGGCGTAGGATTCCCAACCCATTTCTTTTCTCCCGGAGTAGACTCAATTACCAACTTCCCACTTTCATCGTATGCGAGGGCTCCACTGAATCTCATTTCCTGCTCCTTCAAATGCTCCGATGCCGGTGCTATAGATAAATTGCATGATTAGTCCAAAGGCACACATCTGTGGTCGCAATTGTATTGAGCATCACCAACCCAAGTCTGTCTTTCGCCATCTGCAATTTAGTGCACAGGCTCGTCGATTGCCCGATAGAGACGCAGTGTATAAGACCCCAGCGAGACATGCGAAGAACAAGGTAGATAGAATCCAAGGCCAGCGGTAGAGCACATACTCCCAGATCGATTGGCGCTTGAGGACGTTGTGTGTTCGGGCTTTTCCGCTCTCTGCCTCGCTCTCATCATCCGAGGTCGGTATGCGGGCCCATAATGGGCGGGGAGAGTGCAACCACAACGTAATATCCTGAAAGAGGTTCACCATGCTTGCACACCTGAGCGGCTTGAGTCTAAGATTGAGCAAAGATATTCGTGCTGGTGGGTAGAGGGAGTGTGGCCTGAGAGCGTAAAAGACGTGTTTGCCAACGGCCTCGGATCTGGGGGTGTTTTACTCAGATAGCCTGGCTGCCGACGCAATTGGCAAACACTAATCCCCGAGTGAGCTAAGATTAATCCCTTTTTCAGTGCTGGAATGAGACATGTTGCATAAGTGAGGGGGAAAGACGCATCATGCTTCTGCTGATGCGGAGGAGTCGGCCATTTGCGCGTACTCCGCTAAGGCGTCCCAAAATGTGATATTCTACATGGCATACAAGCTTAGGCTTGGCGTGTAATTTTATTACGTTCAAGTCGACCCATATACAGGGGTTTGTACGTGCAGGGATTTGATGTAACGTTGCTAAAGCACTTAGGTAAAGGCTTCTGGGATCGTTTGGCATAAGCGCTAAACCGTTGGCAACGATAGGAATCATATCCAAATTCTAGGTAGCATTCAACTCGCATAATCTCCAGGGCCTCGGGAACCATTTCTTGTCCGTGGCTAGCCTAACACGCTACATGAACTAAAATATGCATGCTCACTCGGCTGCGCTAGGCTAGTGAGGCAGAGGATCTTTGTACTCGTGCTTGTGCGCACTACGCTCCCTAGCCCAATCCTTGACCTTCCAAAAGTTGCGACATGTGTGCTCCACCTGAAAGTCATTCAGAGGACGATCTTCCTTTTCGGCCCACAAGACGGGGATAGGTGTCACGTCAACGTGGCACATCAGTGCTTGACGGAGATGATCAAGGCAGTGGTCTAGGTGAGAAAGTCAGCCTGGTGAAGTCTTCGTTGTAGTCTATGAACTTACTGATATGTATCGAATATGCGGGCTCTGGGTCATGTCTGGTGTAGTAATCTGGGCGCAAGGCTTGACGGAGTACGTTCTACAATTGACAAGTTCTTTCCATTAGATGTTGCCCAATCTAGCAGAGACGGCAAATAGGTGCACACTCACCAGACAATGTAGCTGATGGAAGACATCTATACTGACAATCGACCAGCCTCCCGGTTTCTCAAAAGTCTTTCCGTAGATTGACTTCGCTTCCTCTCCGCGAAGATCCACCCCATCGGCTGTCGTTCAGTCAGAGACTATAAGCTGCTCTATTGAAGAGCCAATTGATTCCACTTGTTCACTTACGATGGATCAAAGCATTCCAGAGATCATCTAGCTCTTCACTCGGCTCGCCAGTGTATTTTGGCGCACTGGGGTTCCAATATGTAGAGATGAGAGTACTGTTGTTGTCGAACTCGAGCGTGCCACTGAAACGCACTTTCTCAACTTCAATCGCAGGCTGCACAGACCCTGAGAGTAATTAGCATTAATCATGAATACAGAGCTGTAGACTCGCTGACTCACATAGCTCTGTGGGAGCAACTTCAGATAGGCCCTCGCAATAGTGTCCCCTCTGGCCTGCGATGTACATTGAAAAGAAAATCGACAGGATCCACGCTACAGCCAACAAGATATATGTCAACAACCGCACCCAAAATTGCCTCGAAGAATTTTGAAACGAATTGTGTCGTTTTTCTCCCGAAATGAAAGCATCGCCCTCTGATGCCCGGATGCCAATCGAATCCTCATGCTCTTCTTCGCTCAAATAGGGCTGCAGCGCATCACTTCCACGCCGCATGTTAAACATGATGCCGCTTGTAGTTGGATGAATTAAGAACAGAACAATGCGACAGCTTTGAATGAGTCTTTAGAAGAGAAAGAAAAGACAACTTAACGAATCAAGAGAAAAGAATGGGGGGTTATGCCACCCCTGCTCGAGACCCCAAGTAACCATACCCTTCTTTCGAAAGTCCATCCTTAGTCTATGCCAACCCTCGTCCGAGGCAAAGATACAGGTCGGTGTTATCTACAACCCGGTCAAATCAGACCTGGACAAAAACGTTGGATGAAACATCGACATACAGGCATGCGTCAGGCATAGTCCTAGCGAACTAGCCCTTTCATGGCACCGCCAATCACAACCTTGAAGAATTGGTTGCCTGAAGTTCAATCCCAGTAGACTCGATCTGCTCGGCCCTTATACCCCATCTCGCTGACTGAGACCTGCATACACGCTCGCGTCAGTCCCCAACTGGCGACATCTTTCATTTCGCAAGCGGGGTATCTCATCTCGCAATTCATGTCAGGATGTCGATAGCGGCTTGTACAGACTTGTCCGCACCGCCCTAGTCGCTGGTATCAGTTTTATTCCCAGGCCACCAGGGACAAACATTTGATGATGCGGGGTTTGGACAGTTGCATTGGCTCCAGACCAGCAGTGAGCCCAGTGAGCCCAGTGAGCCCCAGTCCTTTGATACCGGTAGTCGAAGCAGCCCAGATCTATATAAAAGCAGATGTGCAGCCAGCAGTCATTTGAGAAAACATCAAGTGTCAACCTCAATTTCATCAAACCCAACTTCCTCAATTCTTCATTACGTCAGAATAATTCTGATAGCCTGACAAGATGCATCTTAAGCTCATTGCTCTCACTACTGCTCTGGCCGCTAGCCTTAGTCTGGCAGCGCCTGTCGAATGTACTACTTCTTATTTCAATTCCCTTGCTGTGGTCCTGTGCATTACTTATGAAGATATTCACAGATTCAATCCAGGCTAGAGACTCGGACTCAGCTGTTGGCCAGGCATTCTACAACAAGTACAACGAAAAGCGCGAGGATGCCGAGACTGACTCCACCGTTGGTCAAGCATTTTACAACAAGTACAA
>NW_025091264.1:5104569-5111127 GCF_001078395.1 Aspergillus udagawae | reverse complement strand
GAAAAGCGCGAGGATGCCGAGACTGACTCCACCGTTGGTCAAGCATTTTACAACAAGTACAATGAAAAGCGCGAGGATGCCGAGACTGACTCAGCTGTTGGTCAAGCATTCTACAACAAGTACAAGGAGAGCAAGCGTGAGGATGCTGAGACTGACTCAACCGTCGGCCAAGCATTTTACAACAAGTACAATGAAAAGCGTGAGGATGCTGAGACCGACCCCACTGTTGGTCAAGCATTTTACAACAAGTACAAGGAGAGCAAGCGCGAGGATGCCGAGACTGACTCAACCGTCGGTCAGGCGTTCTACAACAAGTACACTGAAACCAACTAGCTGGCGGCTTGATTATTGGGTGCGGGATCATCCGCGCTTGGGAGAAGCCCGTGAGAGGTGCAGCCACGCGTACCCGTCTCTCAGTACCGTACCTGTTCCTGGGAGGCATGGGGAAAGTTGTCACTTTTTGTATTTAGTCCATTTTAGATTTAGCAAGAAAGCATTCAACATGCTCTTCTAAAGTTGTCATCTGTTCTTTTTCCCTTTTTTCCCCTTTTTCTTTTAGGGGTCGTACATCTGGCCAGAAGTGACTTGATCCAATCAGTATAGTAAATCCTCTTTACATCTACAATACATTTCCCTTTTCCTTAGAAGTAGAAGATAACCTATGGTTTAAAGCTAGGTATAGACTTTCGGGCTGGAATCGTTTTCTATTACCAAGCCAACTTTGTTCGGTTGGCTGCGTTTGAGGAACAATTACGCCTTCTGAGGCGTAGATTTACATTGAACGCCACTGGACTTAGTCCTGTTACATCGACCTGGAGTACTCTAGTGCATCCGAACACACCAATCAGCCCGCCAGCAGGACCTGCATAAAGTCCTCGGAGGAGGGTACTATACTACTTCACCATATAGATAGCGCGGAACCTCACCTCAAGCCAACATCAAGGGCGTGCTGCATTGGCCATCAAAGTGCTAGGCGAGATGTATCATAATATCCTTTGGAAACTTTAAGAGGTTGACGCTGCACGCTATGCGGCCTCAGGTCTTGCCAAGCACTGCTACTGCTTTGTGAACATGCAGTCAAGGTAGAACATTATATTGGCTGTATGAGCTATTTTGAAATGCTAATCCATATTTCACCTGGCGGAAAATCCCGCACGATCGAATCTGAGATTTGGCGAAAGGACCATCGCATAGCTACTGATAAGGCAAAGGGAAGGCGGATTTTCGGGGGCCATGCATACAACATCACTAAATTGACCAGGGATACTGCTACAGATAGATATGCACATGCATATACCTTCCGAAAAAGGAATGATTGGCTGTCAAGGCATGCCACGGATAGATTCTTAGGGCCCGGCTCGGCTAGATTTTGGGGCGCTGTCGGACCTCCGGCGGTGGAGCTTAGGTAGCCTTGGCACATTTAGATGTTTATCTAAATCCCATGATATTTCATTTATCAGTCCAATACCAAATCGAGACGAAGATGATTATTACCATTAGCCAAAGTTGGGCTAGTGAGTTGTGCCAATCAAAGAAAGTGTGTTGCTGTTGGAACCCGCGATACCCTGTTTCTAACCATAGACCCCAGTACTTAGCGTAAACACTAGCACGGAGCTGACATTTATCATGGTCCTGAAAGACAATACGGCGAGTAGTTCGTATGAAGATAACAAAAGGTGCAGATCCTCGTGCGAAGGAAGCTTGACCAGCAGCTGAGCATTTTCAAGACGCGTTATGCGCCTTCTTCGTAGATGAGAGCCTCTCCCTTGCTAATTCTCGCCGGAATCTCATCGGCCCTCTCACTTCAACATTCTATTTTTCGTTTTTCTGGCCTTGCGCCGGTCCCACCATGGTGTTGACGTGGGCCACGGACGCATGCGACGATGGCCAGTTTGGGCCTATTGTCGCTACAGGGGACTGTCGCGGGGGATTCGACTTCACTGTACTTTTCGAGTCAGATATCCTGAGCATCGTTCCAGCCGCTTGCTTCCTCCTTCTGGCGTCTTTTCGTGTGCTCCACTTGTTCAGACAGTCACAGAAGGTGCTCTCTTCCACACTTCGAGTGGTGACACTGGTGAGTAATCCCGCCTCCCACCTCCCACCTTCCTACTGCCAAAGGGAGGTTTCGATATGGACAGACCGAGCCTTCTAAGATTATCATGCACTAGAGTGTCTCTGTGACTTTTGCAGCTATTCAGGTTGTACTACTTGTGCTTGTTGCGACACAGCACCCCGTTGGAGGGCGCACACTTCTTGCAAGTGCCGTTCTCGACCTATTATCGGCGCTAGGCGTTATACTACTTCTTGACCTAGAGCACGTCCGCTCAATTCGGCCATCTTTTCTTGTCTCTGTGTATTTGTTGATCTCGCTGCTCCTTGATCTTGCGCGTGTGCGCACCGCCTGGCTGCTACCGGAGAATCAAGCCTACTCCGCCTTTCTTTCTACATCTTTGGCCGTCAAGCTAGTTCTCTTGGTACTAGCCAGTGTTGAAAAGCAGAAATGGCTTCTATCAGCCGAGAAATTTTACTCCACTGAAAGTGTGAGCGGGCCTTTCACCCGAGGCTTATTTACCTGGCTGAATGGGCTGCTGTGGAGAGGGCACTCCGCGTCACTGGCCGGGGATGACCTCCCTGCCGTTCACGAGAAGCTTTTGTCTTCGGAGTTGTCTGTCCGATTCGCAGATACATGGTCCCACTGCAATCAGACTGGACAAAATGCGTTACTTTGGGCCGTGATTAAGTGTCTACGCTGGGAAATGGTGGCGATCGCCTTCCCGCGGCTTTGTGTTGTGGGATTCAGTATTGCGCAGCCATTTCTCATTGGGAAAGTGGTCAGTGTATTACATGGCCTTGACCCTTTCTCACTAAACATTGGCTATGGCTTAATTGGGGCCACTGCAATTGTCTTCACCGGGATTGCTGTACGCTAGTTGCCATCTCGTCGCACTGCTGGAAGTAACATTGACATTCTTTTGCAGATTTCTAGAGCTTCCTATGAGCACCTGGGATATCGTGCTGTGACAATGATCCGAGGCGGTCTGATGAGTCTCGTCTTCCGGCATATGATGGATCTACCTCTGGGGAGCACAGACGAATCCAGTGCCATGTCGCTTATGGGCTCTGACATAGAGATGCTGGCCGAATATTTTTATTCGGTCGTCTGTGAAACTTGGGCAAATATCCTTCAGTTAGCACTGGCTACATGGTTGCTAGAAACTCAGGTCGGTGCGGTCTGCATCGCTCCAATTTTGGTAGCGATAGGTGAGTTCTGTCCATTTCCTCAACCAACACCCCGTCTTTTCCTTCGTCTGACAAGTTCAAATTAGTATTCACGGCTTCGTCCTTCGCTATGGGTAATGCTGTTTCCACTCGGCAAAAAGAATGGCTTCGGGCCACCGAGAAGCGGATCAACTTCACAACTTCCATCCTGGGTTCTATTCGCAACGTCAAGTTTCTCGGCTTAGACGAGACAATGCGTTCCAAGATCGAAGCATTGCGCACGGAGGAGCTTGAAGTCTCCAAGAAGTTCCGCCGGATCCAGTCAATTCGTGTCTGCATGAGTACGTGCCTACATTCGTCCCTGTCCCGAGTCAACTGTCGTTGCTATGAATAGCCCATGATCGTACTGATACTTGATTCCAGTCAACTCCCCTATAATCATCGGTCAGCTTGCGACACTGGCTGCCTATGCGATAGTAGCATTGCTACAAGGCTCTGGGGGTCTTGCTGTCAACCAAGCCATCACCTCCTTGTCGCTTATTAGCTTGATGATCACACCACTGAGCTACCTCTTGTTGGCGATTCCAGACACATTCGCTTCAATAGGTTGCCTGCATAGAATCCAGGACTTTCTTAAGAACCAGAATCGCCTTGGTGAGAGCTCCGGTCCCCGGCCATAGCATGCGTGACTGTGCTCCGGTTTTTCCGGATCCTGAACTAGACTCTTAGTTTCTCAACGTGAGCTAATAAGACTATACTTTACATAGAGAAGAGACAGCTTCCTGAGTCCTTGTCGACTCATTCCACATTATTCAGCAACATCTCTGGTATTGAACTGCCTCCGCTCTCACAGCATCCGCACAGCGAGAAAGATGTGGTCCTATCTCTACGAAATGTCAGATTTGGCTGGAAACCCCCCTCTGTACCAGAGACAAATGGTATCACACTTACACTGAAGGATGCCCCTTCTGGTAATCTTGTCATTCTTGTCGGCCCAGTCGGCTGCGGTAAGTCTACCTTCCTTAAGGGTCTGGCAGGTGAGACGCCCGTGTTGGAAGGGGAGCTCTTCGTGAGGTACCCAGACCTGGCCTTCTGTGAGGAGACACCATGGCTATCCAATTCTTCAATACGGAGAAATATAGTTGGTCAAGATTCATCGCCTACTTTTGATCCTGACTGGTATCGCACTGTTCTAAGCGCATGTGCACTGGATTTGGATCTTAAGAAGATGCCAGCGAGCGACGAAACACTCGTCGGCAGTAAAGGCTCTAAGCTGAGTGGAGGTCAGAGACAAAGAATCGTGAGTGATCAGCATTGTCTATACTCCCAGAAAACCTCTAAAGTAAACCGTGGCGTGTGTAGGCTATCGCACGAGCGGTCTATGCTCGCAAACGTATTGCTTGTTTTGACGACGTTCTAAGTGGCCTGGACAATTCCACAGCCCGAACTGTATTTAACAACGTCTTTGGCTCGGCTGGGCTCCTGCGTCAGTTGGGGAGTACTGTATTCTTGGCTACTCACAGCAGTATGTGTATCTCACTCGCAGACTACTGACTTGGCTAACCTATTTCAGCCTTTTGTTTACCCCAAGCTGACTTGATCATGGTCCTCGGGGACAATGGCCAGGTGATCAAACGAGGCAGCTATGCCCAACTTCGAGACGACATTGATGGCTTCATTCGTGTCAATGATACTCAACTCACACAAGCAGATGAGCCGGAGGAAGGCGACAACCCAACAGATGTGTCTCCGACTGCCATCTCAAACAATGCTAATGCTTGTCCTTCCAAAGATGGCAGTCGACAGACAACTGAGCTGGCCGTATACAAGTATTATTTTTCGGCTCTGGGTTGGTCACGAATTGCTGCGTGGCTTCTCTTCCTCATTACAGAAGCCGGTATGAGCGGATTCCGCTGTAAGTTATAACGAGATCCCCGACCCGTACATTATTGATCATGACGGCATGAGACTCACTCTTTCCAAGATGTATGGGTCAGCCTTTGGTCCTCCAGCAGTGACCGTACTTCGCGCCTAGGCTACTGGCTTGGACTGTATGGAGCATTCTCTGTTGTCCAAGCCCTTGCGCTTGTACTTGCCGTATTGTATGTTCAATATTTCTCTTCGATCAATGCATGTCTTTGATGACCTCTCTAACCTGGTAATAGCTGGACATGGGTCATTATTGTCCCGTTTGCCTCCAGAAACCTTCACACAACCGTGCTGCGCACTTGCATGGGGTGAGTATCTCTAAATACACGCTGCGATAATTGGCTAATGAGTTTAGTGCCCCCTTGTCTTTTTTGTCAAACCTCGAGACTGGAGTTCTAGTGACGCGTTTCAGTCAGGACATGAGGCTAGTTGACATGATCCTGCCTCGAGGTTTCATATCTACAGGGTTCCGTAAGCGCAGCAATGAGACTTGGAAGATAAACTGGACAATAATCTAACTTCATTGGCCTCTAGTGTTTTTCGGAGCTATTGCCCAAGGCGCCACTGCCATAGCCTCATTGCCGTATTTGGCAGCCGCTTTGCCCCTTCTCTTTGGAGTTTTGTATCTGATCCAGAGGTTTTATCTTAAGACGTCCCGTCAGCTGCGGCTGCTAGAGTAGGTTACTTTTATACGCTTTTCTTACGTTAATCTGCTTGAATATGTGTGATTCCTCGATTCGTAAAACTAATGCAGGCCATCTACAGAATTGAGCTCAAGAGCCCTCTTTACACCCATTTTATCGAGTCACTGGCAGGAGTCACCACTATTCGCGCCTTTGCCTGGACTCATGCTACGACAAACCGAATGCTTTCTTTGCTGGACACCGCCCAAAGACCCTACTACCTTCTCCTGTGTATCCAGCGCTGGCTGAGTCTCGTGCTCAATCTGATTGTGGCCGGCATAGCAGTCCTTCTTGTCGGAGCGTCTATCGCTCTTCGCTCTCATCTGGACCCAGGTCTTTTGGGAATTGCCCTGGTGATGATGATGGATCTGGGGCTCATTCTATCAGAGCTTATTCAAAACTGGACGTTGTTTGAAACATCACTGGGGGCCATTTCCCGCATCAAAGACTTTGCCGAGGAAACTCCTCTTGAAGAGAGTAACATGGCCATTCAGTCTAATGATGGCCTCTCTGAATGGCCGATGAACGGTATGCTTGAATTCGTAGACGCAGGGATTGCTTGGGATATTGGCGAGAAGAAGCCTTTACTCAGCGGCATTAACCTTCGAATTGCAGCCGGACAGAAATTCGGTCTTTGTGGCAGAACCGGGAGGTGAGCTCAACTCCCACTGTGTCCTCAGCCGGAGTCATGACCGATGTTCTCCTTTTTTTTTTTTTTTTTTTTTTT